>NW_015113301.1:215818-241354 GCF_001443285.1 Poecilia latipinna | reverse complement strand
TTAAAAAAATGAAAATTTGGTAGTTTTTTTATTAATTCGGGGGCTTTTTTTTTTTTTTTTTTTTTTTTTACCAAATTCTTTTTTACTGTTGATCTGTTGGATTGATACTTTTTACTCTTACTTGAATATAATGTTTGGGTACTTTATTCACCTCTGAAATTAAATGGTCAGTTGGTTTCATGCTGTATAATGGCTGCTGGGAAAGACAAAGTGTTTTGTTGTTGACTTACCATCCAGAAACCATTTGCTGGATTCTTGTTGGTTGTGCAGGAGGCTCTACTTCTGTTTTTCAAAGATGTATGGTTGAATATTTGTGCTTCTGTTTGCATCTGTTTTCACAGGTGGTTGTAAACGTTGAGTTGTGGGCGTGGCCAGCAGCAGTTTGTTTAGATTTAAAGTGACAGAACCCTAAAACAGTTTATTCTGAACTGACCAGAATAAAATCTCATTATTTAAGAATTATTTTATACAAAAAACATAATAATCATGTTTTGTGTAGGCCATAAACCAGCCTAACCTGCTCACAGAAGCAAAATAATTCACCAAGCAATATTTATCACGGACGTTGCATTATAATATCAGGAAGTTGTGGCAACTTCTGAAGAATGGAAGATTAGCTGGTAACTTTCCACATCCTGCCGACTCAGGCATCATGTGACTGATGATCCAGAGAAACTTAATGATTTCACCGTGACTCGGCGTGATCGGCTTCAAGAAATATGCTAGTCATTAGGCTGCAGACACTGTGTCAGATTTAAAGTACGAAAAAGAGGAAATTTTAAGTTTATGACAAGATAAACGAAAACCTTATGTTAGACAACATCCTGAGTCAAAATGTCAACATGCTTCTGATGTAACAAATTGCAGAAACGGAAACATAAAAGAAATGCCACTTGGTTTCTCAACCTAAAATGTGGTTTGCTGTGAAACAGAATCGCTTTCTGAGATTAAAGCGAAACTTTTAGTGGATTTCAGCTCAGGAAACGTTTCAGGAAGTTCAGTTTTCCTGATAAAGTTCAAACCTGAACCTTCATGGATCCATTTAACCCCAAACTGCAAAAAACAAAACATTACCAAGTATTTTTATCTGGTTTTATCTGATTCAGTGCACTTGAAATAAAACAAAACTAAGTTTTTGGCAAGATATATGAACTTGTTTAAGTAAATAATTCCTTAGTATTGATGAAAAGTTCTGGTTTCATTTGCAGATTATTTCACTCATAAGATATTTCTTCCAAAATATTTACAGGTAAAGTTAATAAAAGTATGAACTTTGGAAGGTTCTGGGAGGAATTATAATCTATTTAGACGTTATTCGTAATTCTCTCCTGTCATTAAAAACCAAACAAGCTTTCTGCTGAATGTAAAATTACTTCATTCTACCACAAACTTCTTCTGGAGTAAATTCCTCCTGTACTTTGTTGCAGAAGCAGACGTGGTGCTTTTGTTGTTTTGCTTTGAAATGAATAAAACAACAATAAAACCATCTGTAGTTGATCTGGAAGTTACATTTCTGAGTTGTGAATCAGCAGAAGTCGGCGGCGGCTGTTAGCTTGACGCCTCGTTCAGGAGTCCTCCCTCATTCTTTACTCACATAAGATACTGACTGCTCATAATTACCCAAGACGACCACATTACAACAGAGCTAAAACATTTGGGTGGATTTTTACTCAGACATTAAATGTTTGGTAGGATTGTCTTTTAAACAGTTGGAGCGTTTTGGTTAGGAGTTAGTTTGACCTTTGACCTCCTTCTACTGACCTGTTCCTTTCCAGATTTCTCAACGCCGCTTTAACTGCACTACCTGATGTTTTGTGATGTTGATTCAGAGTAACATGTTATTCCCATGATGCCATCTATTTTGAGAAAACACAGCATGATGCTGCCACTGCCGTTCTTCAACAACGTTTGACAAACTTCCCCGTATCCTGCAGCTGCAGCTGCCACCATCATGACCAAACAGTTTTAGTTTCATTTGGTTTCTGACTCTGAGTGGACGAAGGACTGCTTTCACTCTCTGACCAGAAACCGGATCAAATACTTTAACTAGACACCTGCAGAAACATGGAAATGGTTCCCAGCAATGGACCAGTTACCTTCCTGAAGTTACGTTTTTACTTTTTCATGATGGAAACTGTCTTTGTTTTTACTAAACGTTATGAATTAAGCTGTTAAATGTTATTCATGAAACCATGACATTAAAAATTATTTAATCCTGGTCAATTAAAAGCTGGATTTAGAAAATCCTGAACCAGGAAAAGTTTATTTATATACTGCAGAGTCATCTTCAATAAATCAGAGTTTACTTCCAGTGAGTTTCATTTGTCTGGTTAAAAGTATCGACATAAAATCGACATTAAACATACTTTACATTAAAGCTACATTCTAATTTTAATTATAATTAACAGAAATAAAAGCTTTAAAACATCTGTGTGTAATTAATAATGTTTAACTTGGAGGTAAAATTCCTAAAATAATTAGACTTTTTATTAATATCTTCATTTATTGAATTTATTTTGTTTCAAATTGAAGTTTGATGATTTTTGTCCATAAAAATGTTTGATGAAAGTTAAAATATTGACTTTTATCTGGATTTTTATTTTCAGAAAATTAACCAAGATGAAGAAAACCAAACATTAAGTTTTAGATTAGATATTTTTATTTCTAAAAACAATCTTTATATCTTTACAGTTTTACTTCAGAGTGAAAAGTTAATGCCTTAAAGTAAACAGATAGCTTAAAATATTTTACAGACAATTTTATCATTTATTAAACTCTTTGGAGCTCTGTAAATAAATATAAATATAGTTTATCCTCTACCTGCACAGTGAAATACTTTAATAAATAACGTTACCAAATTAACACTGAAAAACGGAATATTTAACGTGAATTTAGCTTAATTCTATTCTTTCATTTTTCTTATCTTTAGTTTTTAGTCGTACAGAGAAACAAATTAAATATATTTTCTGTTTTTCTGCATCAGCTGCAGATCTACTGATCTGTGGATGCAGAAAACGTCTCACTTTCTGCGGTTGTGGAGGCAGAAGAGGAGAAAGACGAAGACGTAGATGAAGAAGACGGTCCGGGTGATGATGATGAAGGCGGAGCAGCGGTGGATGTAATGATGGAGAGGAGCACGGAAGATGAAGACGAAGATGAAGTTGAAGACGAAGATGAAGTTGAAGACGAAGATGAAGATGAAGATGAAGATGAAGTTGATGGAGGGGTTGAAGCGACAACCTGAGGAGTGGACAGCTGAGCTTTGGCTCTCCTGTTGGAAAAGCAATAAAAACATAAAAATATGAGTTTAACGGTGAAAGATTGAAGTTATTAGGAATAAATCCAGGTTTAAACTCACCTCAGTTCTTGGATCTTCTGGAAAACCCAGGGAGCCTGAGGGTGGCTGCAGTAATGCCCCGTCTGGGTGGTGAAGCTGCAGGTCACAGAAAGAAGAAAACCATCAACCAGGGGTGTACAAACTTTTGTAAACCAGAAGCAAAAAAACTAACAACCTAAATTCAGCCAGATAAAGTAAACTGATGTCACTGTAGATCCAAATCCTGATTTTTACCAAGGTGCAGAAAAAATGAACAAATTTTAATAAAAAACTCAGAAATTTTCTAGAGAAATGAAAAGAACATTCAAAGTTTTTTTCGTTGAAGATTTCGACATTTTTTGTAGAAAATTTCTGAGATTACTCTAAAATTTTTGTCAGAAATTTACTTTTTTCTCCACAAAGGCCCTAAAAAGCCGCGGCGGATTCTGCATGTTTGATGTGTAAAAAGAAAAACATCCAGTTTTAAGTTTATTTTGGGTTTTATTGAATAAATGTATTTTAATTAATAAAAACATGATTTGGGTCACTTTGTTTCAAAGTGTTTGCTATATTAGCCAAGTTTAAAACAGAAAGAAATTTGGCTTTTCAGTAAAAGCTTCTGGATAAACCTGGTTTGACTTTTTGTTCAAACTTTGTTATAAAAAGACAAATTTTTTCTGTTCTATCTTTCATTTTCTGTGTAAGAAATGTAATAATTTTTACCATGGTTACAAATTAAAAGCCTCCATCTGAATCTAGGGGACAAATTTGTATCATTTTCAATAGCAGTCGGGGGGGCCGCACAAAATCAGTCTGAGGGTCACAAATGGCCCCTGGACCGCATTTTGGACCCCCCTGCTCTAAACTATAATTATTTTAGCTGTAAATTAAACGATGATTCTGAAAGCTATCGTCTCCATGTTCCCATTTTAATCAGAAACTTTGCAGGTACGTACATGACGGCTGTCACACACGGAGGATTCGACCGCTGGACCTCAAACTTTATTATCGGTTCTTTGATCTCAGCTGTGCTGACTTTCTTACAGCAGCTAAACAACTTCTCACCTGAGAACAACAAAAAATCAAATATTTAGTCTTTATCAGGAATAAACATTAATACTTAACATTCAACTAAAGTTTGACCTTACCTGGATTTGCAGAAACAACCGCCATGATGACAGCGACCAGCGCGACCTTCAGCATGTTGATGGTAAGAAAGCAGGAGAATAAACAGAGAAGAAAGTATTTCTGGTCGGTCGGTCGTCTCACTTCCCCTCCACAGAGCTGGTGGTGAACTGACAGCCCTCTGAAGAAAACATCTATTTATTAAACTGAGAAAAGCAGAAGTTCAGTTTCTGCTTGTCAACCAGCAACAACTCAGCGCCTGACTAACTCAGATGACGATGATTTCACAGAGTAACTAAATTATATTTAGAGTTTTTGTCATATTTCATCCCTAACTGTGTGGGTGAATGGAAACCCTGGGAAATAAGAGGTCAACCTGATGGCATAAGTTCAGACATGAAGCTGTGGATTCACCTGTTCACACACTGCAAAAACACAACATACACTTGAAATAAGACAAAACTAACTTAGAAGTAACTTTACAGCAAGATACAGGAGCTTGTTTTAAGTAAATACTTTCTCAATATTGCTGAGAAAGTTTTTGTTCCACTGGCAGATAATTTAACTTAAAACATCTTATTGTAAGTGAAATAATCTGCCAGTGGAACAAGAACTTTTTAAATTAATACTAAGGAATTATTGACTTAAAATAAGCTCCTATATCATGATAAGAAAAAGTTTTTTGTAAGTAAGTTTTGTCTTATTTCAAGTGTACTGATGTTTTCTAGACAGAAAACTTTGTAAGATTTTGTGAATCAATGAAAGTCAAAATATTTTCAGAAAATTTAACCCATTTGGAGAATTTTTTGTAGAATATATCTAAAATATTCAAAACAAAATGCAGATTGGGAAGCTGAAATATTTAGGCTACTTGATCTACCATTGGCTGCCAAATGAGCCAATCCAGGAGCTGCGTTCATTTTGCTTGGTGCTGATTGGCTGAATGTCTCTGAGTGTAAATATTAATGAATATTAAGACATATTTGGTGTTTGGTTGTGTTTTCTAACCAACGAGAACCGGAGATTCACAGTAAATAAACAAGTAAAAACAGGTATAAAGCATTTCTTTTTGTTTTTGAAATCAATATAAACATGCTATAATTAACACCAAAAAGTAAAGCTAATAAATTATACAAAAAAAAAAAAAAAAATCCCAAAATGAGTCTAAAACTTATCAGGGCATATTGTATAAAAATCTAGGGCAATAAACTAAAATATAAATATTTTCAAATGGGAAGTCAACTTAAATGCATTTTTCAACTTCACAAAAACATAAAACAAATTTAATTAATTTCTCTAAAGAATAAAGCAGGACTGGTTTAACTGGACCAACATCAGAGTACATAATATCTGCTTACAATAAGGAAACATTATTTAATAATTGGTTTATATTTTGGATTTAAATTCAGGTTGACAACAAGTAAAAAAGGGAAGATTTTGAGGTCAAGATGTTCTTGTTTTGTGGAAGTTGCATTTATGTCTCAACAGATTTAGCAACGAGTCTCAGCATGACTTAATGCAACAAGTCACAATGTTTTCCCTCCCAGTAACAAAAACAAGCCATAAAAACTGATATCTGAACACCTTCAGGCAAACCTATATATAGATATCAAAACTATAACAATCCTGTTAGTCAGGATTAGTCACACATTAAACATTATTGTACAAAAGAACATAGAAATAATTTGTTGTCTCATAGTGGGGTAATTCAGGCGTTACAGCAGAAATGACGGAAACAAAGTTAAAAAAATATAAATAAACAAATTGCTATATGACTAACTCCTGACTCTTCCTTTATGCTGATAAATTGTCTTAATAGATTATTTTTGGTTCTATCTTCACGTTTCTGTGCAAATTTGAACATTTTTCTGTGAATTTATTTATATCCACATTATCGTCTCAGTGCTGCCCTCTATAGGTCGACCGGTGCCTCAGCAGGTTGTTTAAAACGGTACCGAGTTCAGGTAGAAACGTGTTAGTGAAACACACCAGTGAAAATTTAAGATTTTTAAACCTTTTTAACACCATTATGAATAAAATCTTTATAATGACCTTTATAATGATAGAAATGTAAAGATAATTGTGTAGATGTATATAAGTATAATGTTTGGCAACAGAAGAGAGCCAGTCGCAAAGATGAATGTTGCGACTAGCTAGCTAGCCAGCAGCTAATTAGCGGTAGCTGCATCCGGCTCCAGTCACAAATCGCAGTTTTTTGCACGAAACTCAAACCGTTTCTACTACATTGAATGTATGACATTAAATACTCCTGTGACAACAACATTTAATTCCTCTGATTATTGTATTTAAGACAAACTTACATTTTTAAATGAGTTTGAGACATTTTTAAGGCTGCAATGAACAATTATTTTAGTAATCAGTTATTTTCACGATTAATCAATTTTTTTTAACTTTGTAAAATACATTAGACAAAGATGCAAGTAAACAAATATTAATTATTTTCTTATCTTAAAAAGTAAAGTTTTGCCCAAAAGGCAACAGCATTACATTCCTGTACTGAATTTGAACCAAGTGAACCCAAAACTATAAAACTTGGTGGGTTTTGGCTAAAAATGTAAAAATATTTTGTACAGTTTTGGATTAATTAGTGCTCTGAATATGTTGTTTTTTCAGAAAATTACCTTTTTAGGAGGAAAAATTATGTGCAAGTGGAACTATCCATCCATCCATTTCCTAACACCCTTGTCCCTAGTGGGGTCAGGAGGTGCTGGTGCCTCTACAGCGAATATTTCAGGTGAGAGGCGGGGTCACCTGGACAGGTCACCTGGACAGGTCACCTGTCTGTCACAGGGCAACACAGAGACACACACACACACACACACACACACACACACACACACACACACACACACACACACACACACACTTAAGGAGGATTTAGAGAGGCCAATTAACCTGACAGTCATGTTCTTGGACTGTGGGAGGAAACTGGAGAACCCAGAGAGAACCCAGCATGCAGAAAGACCAGGGCCAGGAATCGAACCCAGAACCTTCTTGCTGCAAGGCAACAGAGCTCACTAGAACTTTTTAAATGTACTTGTTTTACGTAAATTAAATGATGCAGATAAAACAAGCTCTTATATCTTGCTAAAAGTTACTAGTGAGTTTTGTCTTATTTCAGGTGCACTAAGACATTTGCACTAGAAACTAGACAATAAATACTTGATAAGATTTTGTGTTTTTGCAGTGCAGGCTGGGATTTGAACCCAACAGCTACTGACGATATGAGATGGAAACCAAAATGAACAAATATTTTATGTAAAATCACATTTATTAATGCATAAAGTTCTTATTTTCCCAGATGTTTCCTTCAGAGTTCAAAGTTCAAGCATTAAAGTTTCTTAAGTTCCAAACATTTCCACAAATCACTGAGTAAACATTCAACATGTCCGAACTGCTTCATAAGTTACTCCAAATGTTTATAAATACACAAGGTAATAAATATAAACCTTAACTGTGTCAGAGCAGCAAATTTAGCTTTACCAAATAAATAATTTAACTAATGAAAGAAACTAAAAATCCTAAATTAATTCAATATAACTAAGCTGTTTGTTCCGGTGTTGATGAAACATGTTCAGTTGTTTTCGCCGGAGGCGGAGGTGATGAAGGTCGCAGAGCTCTCCTCCTCCTCGCCAGAAAACGAATCGCCAGATGAAATCCCGGAGGCGGAGCTGAAGAAAGAAGAGAAAGAGGAAGGAGGAAGGGTGGAGGGAGGAAGAGAAGAAGGAGGAAGAGAGGAAGGAGGAAGAGTGGAGGGAGGTGGAGCGGCGGCGGTGGATGTTATGATGGAGAGGAGGGAGACCGCTGATGGCGCTGATGGTGCTGATGGCGCTGATGGCGCTGATGGTGTTGATGGCGCTGATGGTGTTGATGGAGAGGAACTGGCTGCACCCTTTGCCTGAGCCTTCGCTGCCCTGTTAGAGGAAACGTAGAAATACAGATTATAGACGAGTAAAACAGAAGGATAAGCACTAGGAATGTCTATTTTAGACTTTGTGTTTGTTACAATGTAAAGCACCTGAAAGGCCTTGCTGCTGAAATGTGCTACACAAATAAAATTAGACTGATTGACAAACCTGAATTCGCTGATCTTTCTTTTAACCCAGGGAGCCGACACCTGGCTGCAGTACAGACCGCTTTCTGTCTGAAAGCTGCAGGGAAAACGGACACAAATGATTAGAATCCACATTTTATAAAAATCTAATTAGATTTAAGAATGAAGGTTAGCATCTTAAAATCGTACAAAATCTGATCAAATATTTATGTCTAGATTTAGTGCAAATATCTTAGATCACATAAAATAAGAAAATTAATTTACAACTTTTCACCAAGAAATAAGAGCTTATTATATATAAATAATTTCTTAATACTAGTTCCACTTATAATAAGATGCTTTTCATCTTATAAGTGAAATAATCTGCCAATTTTAAGAAATTACTGGCTTAAAACAAACTCTTATTTCTTGCTCAAAAGTTACTTTTAAGTTAATTTAATCTTATTTCAAGTATAATATTTGTACTAGAAAGTAGAGAAAATATTTAAGGTTTAATGTTTTTGCAGCGTTGAGTCTCCTTTTATTATTTTGCATATTCTGATTAAAAAGTGTAAAATTCTCTCATTAAAGATCTCATTTCATTGCAGTTTGAAGTTTTCGGATTGAAAATGCTCACATGATCGCCTGGACGCAGGGATAATTGGCTTTCTGGAACAGGAATCCCAGGATCGGCTCTGTGATCTCATTTCTGTTCACTTTTTCACAGCATGTGGCCAATTTCTCATCTGAAAATAAAGATTTAAAAAAACCTCTAAGCCTCAAATCATTTCCAGTTCAACACACACAAAAACAAACAGCTTCATTTTGAATCAGTCTTACCTGCGTGTCCAGAAGCGACCACCAAAGCGACGGTGACCAGCGCAGCCTTCAACAAACCGTCAAACCGGATCATTTTCACTGACTGAGGGGAGAGAAAGTGTCTGGTTCTGGTTCTGGTTCTGGTTCTGGTCAGCCGCCTCTGCTGTGAACTGACGGCTGGACGGACGCGCCTCTACTTAACGGCCCGAAAGCAGAAGTGGCTCCCTGGTTAGTCATCTTCCGACTCCCTCCACTCTGAACATGTGAAGGACGGAGATGCTGACTTCAGGGGAATTCCACCAAATGACCCAAAATCTTTACTCTTCGGAAACGCTTTCATCAGAAAGTTTCATTCGGAAAGTTGAGTCAAAAACAGGGAGCTCCTCGCTGAGGGGGTGGAAGGAATCCTTTAACCGGGGGTTAGGCAACAGTCAAAGCCTCTTTCATGCACTTAATTATGGTCTCATTCACACTGGACCTGCTCGGTCCGCTTTAATCAAACTCCAGTTAATTTACCTGAAACAGTCCGGTTCA
The DNA here is from genome assembly GCF_001443285.1 of Poecilia latipinna. Taxonomy (NCBI): domain Eukaryota; kingdom Metazoa; phylum Chordata; class Actinopteri; order Cyprinodontiformes; family Poeciliidae; genus Poecilia; species Poecilia latipinna. Next base: position 231,506 of record NW_015113301.1, on the reverse strand, counting down.
TTTGGGGAGGTGTGAATGGGTAATCGAACCAAAAAAATCAAATCTGGTCCTACAAACCTCGGTCTCAGTTCAGTTGAAGTGAACTCTGGTGCAGTTCGAATGCATAGAGCAGGGCATTCTGGGTAAATACAACCAAAACAAACGTGCTAACCTAGCACTAGCAGGAGAAATGGTTCTTAGTCTTTTACCAAAAACAAAAGAGAAATCCTAAAAGTAACAACCGTTAAAATCTGACGTTTCTACATTTTGTTCAGGAAGTTGCGCTCAGTGTCTTCGGAGGTTTTCATGTCGTTTTCTTCAGGGGTTCTTGATGGAGCGCCCCCACAGGTGGGGAGGGGAACAGGTTGGTTTGACTCAGCAGAGAGAAAGAACCACAGCGGCTGGAAATGGGGGAAAAAAGTTGCCGTTTTAGGACTGAACAGTGGGACTCTCATCAGCACTGTCATTTCATGGCTGTTTTACTTTATTTAGGCCTGTTTGAAGTTGAGGCAGCAAGAAGGTTCTGGGTTCAAATCCCAGCCTTTGGTTTTTATACAGGGAGTCTCCATGCGCGTGCGGTGATTCTCTCCAGGTACTCGGTCTACTGGTTCCCTGTTGGTCTCAGTGTCTCTGTGATGGACTGGTGACTCTCCAGGCTGGTTCTTCTTCTAACTAATCTAAAGGATCCTGAGCCAGCTGCTGTCGTTTCCTGATTATCTAAAGTTCAATTATCTTGTAGATGAGTAAAAAATATATATTGTGTTGTCATTTATTTATTATTAAGTATTGCAGAGAAACTTTTTGATTATTAAACATGATAAAAGAAAATTTTATCTCCAAGCTGATTGCCTGATAATGTCTGGTTCCAAAAACCTGATTCTTAATCCAAATGAGTCCTTCCTTCTTTACACATGGGATTAGTTTGCAGTTTAGTAGTAAATCAAATAGTTATATCTCATAAAATTAAATACAGCATCACATGAGAGAGTCCCATCCTTACGACAGAATATAGGACCAAACTAAGAGAAAGAAAATGTACCTACAAGAACAAAATCATAAGATTACAAGAATAAAGTCATAATATTATGAAAATGAAGTTATATTACCAGAATAATATCAATTGACCAATATTCCAAATTTTAAGTCATTATTTTCTCAATTTAACAAATCCTTATGGTCAAGTTAGTGAGGAAATTAAACATTTAACGATTAAAAAATGTTTACAGAGACCAAACGCATGTGCCAAAAACTGGATGACCTGGAGAAAAGCCATAAAACAGGCCTCAAAGAAATATAATAAATATTCCATCAATGTCAAAAACAATAGAATCAAATATCTAAATATTAAAATTTAATTGCAAATTTTATTTTTCCTCTCTACAAAATGTCCACATAAAATAAATACTGTAGCTACATTCTGATGTCCTGTTTCTGTTTGTTACAGACATATTTTACGTTTTGCTCTTTTTTAATTGTAAAAACCTTCATTTCACTCTGACTGGTGAAACGTTGGAGAATGGAGGAAATGAGGTTAAATGGAAAACCTCAGAGAAGAGACAGGAAATGACTTGGCGTCGGGTCAGCAGAGCCGTTCACGTGATTTACGTTCATTTTGTCTAATATTCTAACTAAAATGATTACAGATTCATTTGATTGAACTTTGTCGAATAAGAATTTCATCGAAATTGTTGATTGTGATTAAATTAAATCATCTCCTCTGAACAGTTCAGAGGAAAACAGTCATTGATGGTTTTGTGAAGTTGGGAAAAATTTCTCTGAAAAAGTTTCAACTTTTCACAATCCTCAAGTTGGAAACAGACAGAGCTGATCATTTCTAGTATTTCATAGGACTGAAATGTTCATATTAAAACAACCTGATCATTTTTAATATCATTAAGCACTGAGATAAAATGTTGATTATTTAACATAAAAAGTTTGATTCCCAGACACTAAAACACAGTTTGTTCTGATTTCTGATCAGTCTTACAGAGTAAAATGATTTTCCTTTGTCAGAGTCCATCTTTTTGCGGGCTTTAAAATGTAAAACACTTTATATTTCTTCACTATGCAAACATATATTTATCCTCACAATTTTATTTAAATTCAGCTCTTTTATATTGCATCGATTCACAACAAGCGTCTGAATGCAATTTACAAAACAGACACATTCAGTTTATATGCAGAAAAATCTTCAATTCAAAGTCAGTTACATGTTTTTAAAGTTCAGTTTATTATTGCAGTTGACAAAAAGGACTGAGGTTAAATGGTTAAACATCAACTACTGATGATGTTGACTGGATCAATGGTAGTTAGATAATGTGCTTCAATTTATTTATGCAAAGGTTTTGGTAGCAAAAAGCATAAAAAAATGGGGTGAGCTGCTTTACATCTGCTCAAACGTCGATTTCTTTTAAAGCAAAACTTTAAATTTCAGGATTATTTCCCTGGACGTGTCAGTTCAGATAATATTAGAACCTGATCTGCTGCGTTTGGGAAAAAACAGAAGACCGGAAAGAAAAACAAAAGCAGAAGGAGAAGAAGGAAGCTGTCGGCTTTCTTGTTAAGTTTTCTAAGTTTCTGTCTGGAGCACTTAACTTTAAAAAGTGTTTTTAATGCAAAAGAGCAGATTGAGGATTTAAAGACAGTTGGATTCAATGCAAAGCTAAGCAGACAGAAAACCTAAGATCAAACTCAACTCTAGCTTCAAGTTGATCTGCACTGGATTAAAATAACTGGAGTTTCCTGTCTGACTTTTTCAATGACCGTTTTTTATTTTCGGTTGCAACACGGGATGTTTCTCCCAGCTATAAACGCAGAATGGACTTTTGATCTGGAGAATTTCCCTTTTTAAAAGAGAATATTTTATAAATCAGCACAAAGTACTTTCCCAAACCTAAAAACTCCATAAAACGGTTTGTTAATCTGCTTGTATTAAACATTAATGCAGGTTTTAGAGCTTTTGTTTAAATACGACACTTTCGATGTTTGTTTTGAACTATGAGCTGTTTTTTCTGAACAGAGAATATCCAGCTGCAGGAGGCCAACAACTCATAGGACGATTCACTCAAACTCTGACAAACTATGATTTAAATTAATCTTCTTCTCTCCATGAGGCCCTGCTGTAAGGAAATGTTGCTAAGTTACTTAGTTGTGATCAGCAATAATAATATTTTATATTTTGCAGAATTTTCAGCTCTGAATGTGCAAGAAATAATAAAAAGTTTTCAACTACATACAAAACTACATACAAGTAGGTAATGTGAGAAATTCATGAAAACTTCAAGAAAGAGAAAACTGGATTTTCTGCCTTGCACCAAGCATTTTAAACCTCCCCGTTTAGATCAGCTCAGTTCTTTCAAGCATTTTAACACTTTGACCTGCAAACCAAAACTCTAAAGTTTTACCGGACGCTGCTGAAAAATAGAACTAGCAAACTAAATGTACTGCTACTGTTTGAATGTGCGAACAGGAAACATGTGAAAACTCATACTGCTAAAGAGCTAACGGCCTGTAACCATAGCGATGGGAATTAGCTTAAAACTGACATGACACCTCACTCATTTCTGACACTCCAACATTCATTTTGCAACACTTTGCATGAAACCTTCCTTATCTGAATTCATCCTTCCTAGAATAATAAAAAAAGATTATTTCTCAGATGTACGTGTCACACACAGACAAGACGTTTTCCTTTTCCTGTCGCATAGTTCACTTCTGTCGCTTGTGGTTAACCACACATGCAGAAAGCTGAGCAACAGAAATGCCAAGCTTGATTAACTGAAGGACTGTGCTGAACGAGGGTCAATAACGCCACAAATTATGAATGCAATAAAACTGAAGTTGTGCAAATCTGATAGAGTTTTTGTCTCAGGTGAAGCTAAAAGTTTCTGTTTTTTCTCAGTGGACGATCCAACCTTCATCTTGAGCCCAAAGATCTTCAAATACTTTTTTTCTGTAATGATCATAATTTGGTGACTTCAGGTTTGGTTTTGCATGTTTTAGCCGAGCTCGGCGTTTCATTGATGAGAGAGTGGGAACCGTGAATCAGAGGAACTGCCTGTGGCAACTGCTGCTCTCTTTCAGTTTCAAAGTGAATACTAGAATTAAGAATATAGTAATAAAGATTTTAATCCAAAACCTTTAATAAATCACTTTATTTATTCTTTCTTTTGGATTATATTGCTAAATATTAACTCTTTGCAAGTTTGATAAGTCTAGAAGTTATAAAAAACACTCTGGTTTAGTATGAATGACTGGAATGGATTGTTTGCATCATAATTGCAAAACACTCACAGTGAGACTGGCAAACTGGTGCCTCTGGAAATGATATCATGCTTTTAAAAGTGTTTGGAAATGAAACTGTTTAAAAATGAAAATAAAAACTGTTTGGAGTGAAGAACTCATCAATCTGCTGTGTGAGGGTCGAACCGGCTGCAGGGCCGACGTTACATCCAGCCTGCATGCAGCCATCATCACGTTTAGGCTGCAAGACTCAGTTACAATAAAAATATTCCAAAGAGCACCAGGATGTCTCTACCTGAGGGTGGCCTAGTCAAATCACACCACCATCAGTGTAGAGGCTGCTGAGCCTTAGCAGCAGGTGGTTGCGGTGCCTCTGCACACAGAGATAAAGAAAAACATTGATGATAGTTAGATATTCTTCAGGAAACACAGATGGATAACAACCTCACCTTATTTTTATCTAGTTTCCACTGCAAATATCTTATTACACTTGAGCAGCTGCATTAGGGAAAGCAAAAGAATGAAAACTCCCCGTGTGCTTTAACGGGTTCAGTAGCAGACCACACATATTCTGGACACAAACTGTTCAGACTTTTACCTTCAGGTCGGCGCTACAGTCAGCTAATCGACTGTAAAACCTAAAAACATGTTTGAACTTTTCTAACCTCACATTAAAAACATGTTTCCACACATAAACAGACGAACACGTCGCTCTTTCACTTTTATTTCCTCTAAAGTTTACATAAGTATGCTAGACTGTCGAGACAAATTTTTATTCTGTTTGATTCAGTTTTAGAATCTTTTATTATGAAGGTTTACAGAGTTTATTAGTATTTTGTTTTAGTTTTACATTTAAGTATCTATTTCTTGTTCTTATTGTTATTTTTTTGCTTCACTTTACGACTCTTTGTTCAACATCTGTGGTTTTTATGTTATATACATAAATTGACCTGCTTAATGTTTGAATTTGTGCAGCAAGTAAATAAAACCGACTCAGATTCTGAACTGTGGTGACATAAAATCATTTGTTTTGAAATAAATGAATGCAGAACCAAATCCTGAGTTAAAAGGTGAATATAAACTGTTTACAAATTTACAAAGACAAAAATGTAAAAAAAAAAAAAAAAAAAAACTTCCTGAAACATTTAAAAAATGATGCCAAGCGTCGGAAATGAGTCGAGCAGCGAGCAACAGTTACATCAAACCAATACCAGGAATACCCACAGACATGAACAGAAACCGTAACCAAGACAAAACCGTCACTCCCATCACAGAACTACAGTCTTTCTTGTGGTGTCAAAGGTGAAAGCAGCAGCGCCGTGCGACTATTTGACCTCTTGCTCAGCCGTCTGAAATGTCTCAGATCATCAAGCTACTTTTTATGTCAGATAAAACTATAATAAAGTAATTCCCCAGTAAACATAACAGTTTGTGGTGCCATTGGCTACAACTGCCATAAAGTATCTATTTTACATCTTATGAATTAAGTTTGAAATGCAGCTTTATTTCAGTAAAGCCATGTAATGTGGAGATCATTAAGTCTATTTCATGTTGTCAAACAGGGGATCTATTATGCAAAATTCACTTTTTGAACATTTTGATAATTCAGTTTGGGTCTCAATTGTGTCTAAAAGGCACTTAAAACTATCCAGATGTTTTTTGGTGTCTGGAAAATGAGCCTTTTCAAAAACCTCCCAATGGTTGAGTCACACGTCACTGTTACCTAGCAACTACAGCCTGTTACCTAGCAACTACAGCCCGTTACCTAGCAACTTAAGCTAAGCTGCAGCACATTAGGTGAGCTGGTTTTACCGCTGTATGTGCGGTAAAACCAGCACATACAGCTGGTTTGTATGTGCTGCATACAGCAGCACATACAGCTGATGAATGATTTCTACAAAAACTTTAAACAAAAAATATTCAATTCATCATTTAACAAAGGTAACAGTTCGTTCTCAGATAGATTTTCTTTTACTTTAATATATAAAACTGCTTTTTGTACTTGAATGGGTTGTTCTGGTTTAACATTAAACTTCTTTAATGAGCTAAACTTTATTCTGTCTTCTGAAAAGTGTTTTTCTCCACCAACTGAATTTTATTTTTTGCTTTAACTCTAACTGCACTGAGTCTTCTGATATTTTTGAGCTCTTTTTGACAGTGGAAAATTGGTGTCATGCATTCATGTAACAGGAAAGACGACATTTCCTTGAAACCCCTCAATGACTTCCTTCACACATTTTATGTGTTGTGACTTTAACTTAAATCTGCTAAGAAAGAGGAAGAAGCTTCAGTGACTTTTAGCTTTGGTCGGATCAAACGGTCATGTGCCAATGAACCATCAACTGTTGGCGTCTTTCAGCTGGACTGACCTCATTACTCAGCGCCGCCACTCCCATTATGCCTCAGTTTGTGATAAATTTAAATGAGTCAGATTAGTTAATACATATTCAGCAGTAATGAGAAATAAAGTCTGTAAGTTTAACTTGAATATTTGGTCAAGTTTCCTGTGAAGGAAGGGCGCTGAATAAATTGGCACATCTTGCATTATGACAGTATTTCTGCTTAAAAACTTTACTGAAAAAACTACAGCTAAATGTAAGCATTAAAAAACCATTAGTTTGGACAAGATCAAAGCAAAGCATATCAAAATAAATATCTTAAAAGTGGCACAAATGCATAAAAAAGCCAAACATCGGTGGCATCTTTTACCCATGAACTGAAATGTAAAGATTATGACACAAGTTTCATAACAGCATATTTGCATTGTGTTAAAGAAAGAAAAAATGAAAAAGGAAATGAAAAAGAAACTGATTCATGCAAATGCATGAAAAGAATCTGTTGCACAACCACAGGCTTAGTGCCAGTCTTTAATAACGTGAGATTCACGTTGATGTGTGCTCAGATAGCACTCACTTTATTTTGCAACACGTCTTTATCTACAATCAAACTTCAGTTTTATCGACTGTGCAGCTTTAGGTGGTTTTTAAGGATCACTAATGCCAGCAGCAATTATACTAACGCTTAAAATGAAAAAAACTTGACAGTGAGAAAAGTATGAATATTAGTAAAAAAAAATCTGTTCTGCACAGAGAGCGATTTATTCAACTAATCAAACCGTCACACGTTTTTATAACTTAAGTTAGCAAAGCTTACAGAGAATCTATATAATGTAACTAAGCCAAATGTCATTTTAATAGAATCGTCTGTGAACTCAAGAGTCTTAAAATATGATCATCACATTTAGACGTACCAGCAGAAATACATCTAAATATATTTACTCTTATTAAAACTGATGCAAAATTCAGCTGCACACTCTTCACATATGAGGCCTTAGGTCAGCGTTCCTCAAGCTTTTACAGGCCGAGGATCATTTACTACGTTTAACAAACGCTCACCTTCCACCTAACTTAAAACTGCCCCACAATAACAACATCCTAATATATACAACCTCAAATTAAAATATTAGGCTCTTAACTCATTTGTCTTTGTTCCACCTAATGTGAAAGGTGGCGCTGTTTTGTAAATGTGACTGGCCACAATAAAACCTTCTTGAGTTATTTACAGATTCTGACAGTATCGTTTCTAAGATTTAGTACGAGTTTTGTGTGCACTAATAACGTTTTAGGGCTTTGCAATTTAGGCGCATAATAAAAGTAAAAAAATAAAGACAAACATTTTCTTTCAGTCAGTAGATAGCCCAACATAAATGGCTGTATTCTAGGTGTTAAGATGCAGTTAGCCAGCGTGGGGCGCAGCGCCTAGTTACGGACATATTGCACTCAGCATGACAGTATTCAAAACAAAAGCTCTGCATCTCATCCTGAGAAATTTTCTCTGGAATCTTCAGGTTTTCTTTTTAGTTACCTGGTCTTAAGCCATTTATCCATTATTATTTTAAACACAATCCTTTGGTAAGTTAGCTGTAGCGTTGCACTTTGAGCCGAGGTCACGACCAATAAACGGCTGTTTAAATGCAGTACCTTGCAAACCACTAGGGGGCACCCACAGTCCACAGATTGAGAAAAACTGCCTTAGACTGAGAGGATGGGGCAGAGTCAGGTCAGCCAATGACATGGTGGCAACAAATTTATTTATTATTTAGGTGATAATTTTCTACAAAATATCCTGAAAGCATCATAATCCAAACAGGCGAACATTTTAATTGTCTTCGTCTCTGGGTTGCAGGTTTGTCCGTCCCAACGCGTGTGTACGGAAAGTCTGTAGGTTGGAAGGAAACGGCGTAGATGTGATGAGCGAGGTGGTGTTACTGTGACCGGATAGTGATGAAAACAGTAGGGAAAAACCTCAAAGCTGACGCCAACAGTGCAGTAAATGTTCATGCTGTCACTCACTGCAGCTACAACCTGAAAAATAAAACACATTTAGGAAAAACTGATTAAAAAAAAGCCAAAAAACAAACAAAACAAAAACAAAGGTATGTACAGATGAAGGTTTTGCAGATTCACCAAGTAACTTCTCTCCTTCCTTCTGTCTAAAATCTGTTTGGTTTTGTAGTCATCCAGAAAGTGGATATTTTCACACCACATTGTCATGAGACCAGTCATTCACTAAGGAGCAGGTCGGTCTGTCTGCATACTTTGCAGAGCCGTCGTGCAAAAAATGAGGTTGCACAGTCAGGAAGTGAGGAATTTATAGGTCAGGGCTGAGTACAACATGTTGGCATAAATATGATGACATTTACCTATTAACCAAACTTGAGTTATGCAAAAACTCATAAGTACTTGAAAAATTGTATGTATTGATAATATGGATTGATTCATATGCAGTTATACACGAGATATCTGCTAAAATATTAACTACAGCTAACACCGTTAGCTGGAGCTAACATGACAGTAAAACAAATACGTTTAAAGTAATGAAGATGCATCTTTAAATTGTGGCAACAAACCGTGTATAGATATTTTCACCCTGATGCTGACCGTAAACAGAGTTAGAAAGTCAAGCTCTTACAGGTAAGCAACCGAAACCTTTCCGACTTTTTCCTTTTCCTCCGATTTCCATCTTCATTTCCTCTGGTCGTTTCTGCATTGCCTCATATTTCAACGCACTCCGGTTCAAATTGAAAGGGTTGGCTAGGAGTTAGCATTAATGTACCCAGAATGCATTGCAACGTAAACAATATGGCGACCTCCATGTGACAATATTTTATATACATTAAATGTATAAAAACTAAACAACCTACAGTAATTTTCACTGCATTGTTTTTACATCTGAAAGAAATGTTTAATATTACAGCTAATCGTGTATCTCTTGAAGACTTGGGCCTTTTACTGCTGATGAAGAGCCTAAATGTTAAAAACTGACATCTTAGACTTTTTTCTTGACCTGTTTTATTAGCTTTCTAATCGTTACTGTGACCTTCCTTTCCGGAGGGACTGAGAAATGTTTCATTAGTTCCTGAATTTCTTTAGAAGGTGGTATGATGTATGCTACAGATTTAAACAAAAACAAACAAACAAACTCAAAAACAGCTTATTCCCAAAAGCAATTAACACCCTGAGCGCTCACATGCACTAATTATATGGAGGTTATATGTGTATGTATATTTAAATATAACTGATTAATATTGTAAATAATGTAAAAATCACCATATCTATGGTTATATTGTATTTCCTGCATTGTTTGCACTGTTGGAGCTGACTTTTAATTTCATATATGTGCAGTGACAAACAATACATTGAACTGAGTTGAATGTGCTGCATTGTGAGATTCTTTAGCCAACTTCCTGTTGTCAGAAACATTTTGTTTAAGTGGTTAATTATTTTTACAGTACTAGCAACTGTCAATTTATTCTTTAAAATGTGATTGACTACAAGTAATTTATGATTTTCCAAGTGGGTGACTCTGTTTTTAATCTGGGGGAGTAAAGTTTTTAGTGTTTGCAGAGAACAGAAGCAGGCACAACTTGTGTTTTTTAACGCCAATGTCTCAGTTTGCAGCAAAGGTAAAAATGATAGTGAAACCACTTTAACCACAAGTTTTCTTGGTGTTGATGCTTATCTGATAGTTCTGTGGGTTTTCTGTGTAAAATGTTGAAACTGATTTACTCATAAGACTAAATTAATCACAGGCCTGTTAGAAGTAGTGCATCCTAACGTTGTCCTCAGCTAGAAAAAACATGCTCATTTATAAAAGTAGCTACATGTTAGCATGCATTTCATGAAAATGTATTCTTAGATTACCAGCTCCAACCAGAGGTTTACATACCTGCACTGCATAAAATACATTTGGCTTTTTGGGAGGAATAAGAGAAATATTTCTACTACCAAATACCACAAAAATATATTTTTCCAGCTATTTTCTTGAACTTTTTCTAAATGAAGGAGTAAAATCATTGGAAACTGTACAAGTTGTACAACTGGTTGAATGCTTCGAAGAAGTTAGCAATTGAAACTGACACCAGATTCTGTTTCATTTGTACGTTATAGATAAAATCTCTCCTCAGAGTAGTATTATGAAACTCAGATGGAAGAAAAACAGGTTCTGAATCTTTCTATGATTATAAAAAAAAACCTAATGTGGCTGGTTATACGGAGCAGGCAGAGTAGATAGTAATTTATTAAAAAAAGCTGAACTGCGGTCTCTTTTGAAGCATAAATTTAGCTATCATAATAGCTAAATTTTGGCTATTCTCAATTTTAGTATTTTTGTTCTAACCTGTTAAATATACTTTTAGTTCTTGTCATTTTTAACCTGGTATCTTCGAGATCATCATGACTCTTTGTCTCCCCCTAAAGGTGAAGACCGGACTGCTTTTAAGTTGATCAAACGTCCTGAATGAACTCTTTGATTTTTATTTGTAATTAATATTATATAATAAAAACTGAGACTCTCTGGTGAAATCTGAAAGATAAAAACCTGAAGTGACAGCATCACCAGTCCTCAGAAACCCTGCAGTCATGGATCAGCCTCAGTTTATCAACATCAAGTGGAGAAAATATTCTCTAAGAGAAACATGTCAAAACAAAAACCAGTACCATTTAAATCAACTTGAATACATAAAATGTTAAAGTTGATATATTCTTTTAGTGAAAAAAAAAGACAGAATTGTTTCTCATTAATCTGGTTGGGAAGATTTTGCTCTGACAGATTAATCTAAACAATATATTTAGCTGTGACCTATTATTCCTCGAACAGGTTAGGATAGGTCTATGAGCTACACAAAACATGATAATTACGTTTCTTTTGCACTTAATCGTTATTAGAAAATGAGATTTTAGTCAGAATCATCTGTTTTAGGGCCTCTGTCACTTTAAATCCAAATAAGCTGCTGCCGGCCACGCCGGCCAAGAAAATGGCTGCATAAAGATGCGCAATTATACAACTGTACATCTTTGAAAAGCAGAAGTGGAGCCTCCTGCACAACTAACAAGAATGCAGCAAGTGGTTTCTGGATGACAAGCCATAAACACTTGTCTTTTCCAGCAGCCATTGTACATCACATACAGCGGTAAAACCAGCTGACCAAACGCGCTAGAGCTCTGCTGGCGTTGCTAGGTAACAGGCTGTGTTCTGTTGGGGTTGCTAGGTGATTTGTGATGTTACATATGGAGTTGTTTTTGAAACAGCTCATTTTCTAGACACCAAAAGACATGAACGTACTGCCCTAAAGCAGCTGGGTGTTGTTTTTTTAAGCACTTGGTTGTTTTTAGAAGCAGTAGAGACTCAAATGGAAGTACAAAAATATGCAAAATGTTAATTTTGAATAATAGCTCTCCTTTAAGTCTAAATCTCCTGGAAGTATGAGCATTTCTTGATAGTTATAGTTAAAAGAAAATCATCACAAATGAACTATTTACAGTTCACTTGTAGTTGATCAGTCACCTTGGACAAAAGTAAAATGAGGTCAAAGTACTTTTTAAAAAAAAGATTTGATCTTTAAAGACAGGAAAAGAGAATGAGTAAAAACAGGAAGAATCTGATGGAAATCTGCTTTCTAAGAAGATTTATCTCAAACCAACATCACATCATTGACATCATCGTCTGGTCGGCAGAATCGTCCAATCTGCTGCGGTTATGAGTCAGTTCATATGATGGAGGGAGCGAGCGTTGGTCAAAAGAGTTAAAAAAGTTTTCCTGGACTCCTTTGGATATCTGGCTTCTAAATGTATAAAAGCCCTAAAAAAATAAAACAAACTTCTTTTTAGTGACGTTCTATCTGTTATTATGACTTCATGTTGACAGAGGAGCAAAAGTTTTTAAAGTTTTGCTTTGACTCAAACAGCCAAAGCTCATCGGGGACAAACTCTCATCAGTAAAGGTTTAAGTATTTCCTGATGTCGCCTGTCTGTCCATTTTCTGTTATCTTTGGAAACATCATCGTTTCTGTTGACCCACACAGCCAAAGAGACACTTTCTCAGGGAACGGCTCAGCTGAAAACTTTAATCAGATGAACTCTTCACTCTCTCCTTCCTTCTGTAACTCCGTTAATAAACTGTTGGTAACCTTTCAGATTTTATTTCTTTTAAAGGGAAGGCCGTCTCTCATAGGACATGCAGTTTGCTAATTTCTCTAATTATAGTGCTGATCTGTACATCAATATTAAGTCCTGTAGGAACAATGATCAATACAGAACCGCAAAAAACTAAAAACATGAAATCTTATCAAGTATTTCAGGTCTAATTTCTACTGCAAATATCTTTGTACACGTGAAATAAGACAAAACTACCTCAAAAGTAACGTTTCAGCAAGAGAAATAAGGTTACTTTAAAAAATAATTCTTGAATATACATTAAAAAGTAAAGTAGATCCACTGGTCGATGGACAATGTCTTGCTATAGAAGTTATTGACTTTACACAAGCTCATATCTGATTAAAAGTTACTTGTAAATTAGTTTTGTCTTATTTAAATTGTTCTAAGATATTTGCACTAGAACCTAGAAGTAATATTTTGTGTTTTTGCAGCATTTGCAGGATTTTGTTTTCCGTTTTTACTCCTGTCTCTGAAGCTCAGAGTCTCAGACGGTCAGCAGTTTTTGCTGCTGTTTCTTCTGTTTCTGCGGTTTTGCTCGTCCTGCCCTGGTAGATGTCAGATTATTCTAATCCTGGTTCTGTGGCATTTCTTCTCGTAAACACAGGTAATCTCTCCTCACTCTCCCCACATGCGTGTGTTATAATTTAGTATCAGATAACAATTTATGCAAACACACAGTGTGTTTTGTGTACACAAACACTTTTACAGCAACTCACACAGTTTCCAAGGTGTCATGGTGACCAAGATAAAGTCAAAGGAACAGGTTTCTCACTAATAACTGAAATAATTAAAGTTTTAATCAGCGTCTGCTTTATGGCAGGATCAATGGAAAAGACCAGAAAATACTGAGGTTTCTATCATTGGCACACAGCAGATCAGCTGTTAAAGTCTCTGTATAACTCATAAAGACAGAAAACACCACAAAACACAAGATTATACCAAATATTTGTGTCTAGCTTTTAGTGCAAATATCTTAATACTTGAATTAAGACTAAACTAACCTTAATTTAAGTATACTAAGATGTTTTCTCTAGAAACTAGATCAAAAATACTTGGTAATATTTTGTGTTTTTGCAGTGTATCTGTTATGGACGTAGAATCAAACATAAAATCTAACATAACATTTCATCACACCTTCAGCTGCAGACAGTTATTCCCAAATGCATCGAGCAGAACTGTAGAAATTACATTTTTTGTGCTTCAGCATTTGTGTCATAGTGGAAATGTTTCTGCAGTTTCTGATTCAAATGTTTTAAATAACATTTAAACTCATTAATGCAAATTTAGATCTAATTCAAGAAATAAATGTAATAAAGATTGAGGATAAAAGGTAAAGACCTGATCTTTACGTTCCTTCAGAGACGCAGTAGGTTAAAGATTAAATCTGTTTCTGAGTCAACCCATGATGCATCTGCCCAGAACTTTATCAAGTTTTTATTAAACTCAAAACAAGCTGCATTGAAGAACAAACTTTATTGACACATCCACAGGAAGGAGACAAACATGTCAGTTTTGATTCATTTGATCAAGAAGAAAAATAACGAGAGTTTTCATCGTTTGGCTTTTTGAGCAGAGCGGGTCGGAGCTGATTGATAACTTTGAAGGATCAAAGTTATCGATGCATTGATTATTTTTATAAGCAGAGGATTATGAGCTTCAGCTTTTCCTGTAGCAGTCAGTAGAACGGGGAAGTCAGTGCTTCTTTTTTGGTTTTGCTGCAACATGTGGTTTCTCTTGATGATACCCACCAGTTGAGTTGCATGTTAAGTTTTTCTGTGAAGAAAAAAAAAACAATGAAAATGTGTAAGTTTCCTGTTTTAAGGTAAAATAATGTAAACAAGTCTCCATTATTGGCAGATTCTTAATTGAGACAAATCAGTTAAACATCTAAAACAAAAGTGAGCTCCATTGACTCTGCTTATGATTTATTTGTTGATATGAAACTTTTCAGTTTGACCCAAAAAAAAACACAAATACATTTTAAAAAAAGAACAAATCTATTTTTTACAGCTCAGTAAATAAGCAAAGTTAGATTTAATTAAATTGTTTTTGATGTTTTTATAGTTGAGACTCACCTCTTTTAGCCACTGAGAATCTGGATTGATGCAAAATTTTTTACCTTTGTTGACCTCAACGCTACAAAGAGTGAAATCCAAAAGTTAGACAATTTCATAATTACTGTATGAAGCACAAAAATAAACATTTAAAATGACCAAAATGTAACTTACATTATAGAAACATAGAGTGACTACTTCATTCAGTCAAATGTTCTTACATAGATCATACATTATCCGGTAAATAAAATGCTGAATGTAAAATCAGATGAGATGAATAAATGCTGCAATATTTCCGTAATTCTCTTCAGGTGTTACAGCCGATATGAAATTACACCAGTAGATGGCGCTCAAAGAGAAAGGAAGAAGATGAAGGATGCTCTTGTTTTAGCTGCAGTTCTTACATGAAGAAGTGATTTTTACAGGCGGGTCCTGGTTTTTGTTCAAAGCACTTTAAGATTTCCTCATTGATCTTATCTGTCCCTTTATCACAGCATTCTGGCTTCACATTGTGCTGACCTGAGACTGCAACAGAAACACAACGACAGAAACACAGTGAACAAAAATACAAGGAACATTTTCACAAACTTTTCAGATAACTTCCTTTTCTTTCAATCAGGCATTAATAAAAAAGTAAAACATATTTAACACCAAATCGTCATTTACTGACCAAAGGCTTTTTAAATGATTGGTTTTGCTTTTTTATTATTATTATTATTATTTTTTACATGAGTTATTGATGTTTATACAGAAAGTTTCTGAAACATCTGACAGTCAAATAATGTTTTTAAAATATATATTTTAATAATATCCAACATCTCCAGTGTCATGGTGGACTGAGACATGGTGGCGGGGCAGATAATAATAATAATAATAATAATAATAATAATAATAATAATAATAATAATAATAATAATA
>NW_015113301.1:209997-213891 GCF_001443285.1 Poecilia latipinna | reverse complement strand
AGCTGAGCTGCTCCAGCAGAGCCAAACCTCCACCCAGATTCACCTGGTTCTGGATCAGCAGACATGGAGCCGTTAATGTGTCTGTGGAGCAAGTTTACAAATTAAATGCTACTGAGGAAGAAGAGTATTACTGTGTGGCCACAAATGATTTGGATCAACAAAAATCATCTGTGAGTTTTGTTGGTATTAAAGGTAAGATATTAACTAAAAGTCATCTAGTCATGTTCTTTAGTATCATACTATGACTTGCATCATATTTCAGAATTCATATTTTGTCATTTTTTTTTATAAAGAATTACTGTCCAGATTTTGGCTTATAAAGCAAAAAAAAAAAAAAAAAAAAAAAAAAAAAAAAAAAAAAAAAAAAAAAAAAAAAAAAAAAAACAACAATAAACAAACAAAAAAAAAACATCCAATTTGATTTATTTGCAACAAATTATGAGGACTCATGAGGACTAAGTGGGTTTTTTTGTTCCAGATGATCGATCATCTGGATTCCTGGTCCTTAATATATTGAAGATCCTGGGCATTGTATTGCTCTGCATTAGCATCATCAGCTTTGAGTGGTGAGATTATCTTTTATGAGTTGATACTTTGCAGCTGCTGTTAGATGTTGGTGTTTCAATATTTCTTTTTTCTTTCAGCTGGTTCAGATTCTCCAAGAAACCAAAGAAGGTAAACTAACTGAGTTCATTGTTTGCATCCTGACACAAACGATGTGTGGCAATTTGTTAGACAAGATTGTTCAGGCGACATAATTTTATTTTATGTCAAACAATTTCAGAAATGGTTAAGGCGAAAATGCAGTGTCCTTATCATCAGCTCATTTTCTTTACCACAATGGTAAATATCCTGCATAGATATAGTACTTAAACTTCTAAAATACTTAGAGTTTACAGTGAGTTACATTCCCTCAAACACATCCATACACTGATGCACAGGATTATTAGGTAACTTAGGGTTCAATCTTACAAAAAGACATTTCAACATATGATGAAAGGAAGCTGGAATCAAACTCACCACCAAATTTCAGACGATCACCACAAAACTACAACTTACCATCTCATTAAAGGACAAATATAGTGTTTTGAGTTTTTAGTTGGGAATCCAGTGAGACTGAAAATAATGAGACCAGCCTTTATTTCCTCTGAAACAGTTTGAGCTCAAGTACATTTACTGTAAAATACATTTTGTTTTTTCTGTCTACAGGAAACAGAAGAGCCAACCTATGTCAACAATGTGATGGAAACTAAAGCATCATGAACCTCAAGGAGACCAGGAATATTTCAAAGCCTCTGTCAGAAAGAGGATTTATTATTTCTATCCATCTAGTTAATCTTTCCAATAATTAATGTTTGTGTTTCAACAAGCTTATTTCTATCTGCAAAGGCCAATAGGTGGAGGTCTGGATACACTGTGGACGCATCAGCAGTCCATCACATTACCATTCATTGTGCTTTAGAAATCACTCATTACTTCTTGATACTTTTTTTCTGCAATGCAATGTAGTACTTATTGACTAAATAGTAATGCTTCGGTAGAACACTGAAATATAAATGTTTGCAAAATAATGTGTAAATGCCCGTTCCATGTTTTATATGCTGATTCTAAGTTGTTACCCATAGTACCCAGCAGGGGCGCTGTAGTTTGGTTCATGTTGAGTTAGTGCCTTCATTTAAAACTGTAGAATGAGAGGAAGTGTTGCTAGCCTCCTGTCAGCCAGCGTTTTGGGCTGAAATATCCCACGGACGGGAGGAAGAGGATGATGTTCTTCATCTCAACGACTGGACTGTAGCGCTGATTCTTCAGAACGGACTGGAAGCTGGAGGTGGCACGGCACGGACTTTGTGCCATGGACTTTGCGGCCCTCGGACAGCGGAGCGAGGTTCATGTTTAGAGCTTTATTGCTTTAGTTAGCGTTATTATTAGTATTATGTATTCATGTTAAACAAAATGTATTTTCTTTTCTTTTAGTTTTCACGGTGTAAATACAAATCTACTGCACCCGTCGAAGCTCTCCGTTTTCTTTATTGGGTCTGAGGGACTGCTACAGTGAAAACTCGTCGCTGAGTGAAAGACGGTCCCATATCAGGCCTGCGCCAGCCGAGAGAGACTCAACTCCTGTCAAGAATCATTGCCACTTCCTCACAACTCTTCATATTGGACTCTGTCTCGGTTATTCATAAAGGTTCAGGTATTTTACTCAATAAGGACTTTGCTGATAAAAGGACCAAATTACCTGCACAGTAATTAAGAGTTCAAAGCCTTAAATGCAGTCGTGGTTTTATTGTCTTAAAACTACAGTTTGTTTGCATTAAGTAAATGCTATTTCTTAAGTTGTATGGGTGGCTTATCCTCTAAATAATTTGTGGTATATCAGCAGTATTTACAGTCACATTTGTTATATGTGTGGATGCTAAATTGTACACCTATATGGTTTAAATGTCTGATCTGAGCGTTGTTTCCCATATAGTCTTAAAGTTAAGGCAACATTTATTCAGATTTAAGTCCAGACATCACTACAAAGAGTAAACACACACAGTAAAGGAACAAAATGTTGAACCCTGCTGAAGAACCCAACAACTTAGAACAGCAAGAGGTGAGATCCAGCAATCGTGAAAGACACCTAACTGAAAAGGGCAAAGAAATGCATGAACAGGATGCAAAGAAACACGAACGAGCATTTGACAGAGCATATAATTCTTGGAAGGAGTCGGCTAAAGAAATTAGAACAAAACTGAAGGCCTTCTGCTCACCTGTAGATTTAAACAGTGCCAGTCATGACATAAGAGACAAGCATGCGGCTGTACAACAACATTATGAACCCATTCGCCGCAACCAAAACATGACTCCAAACGTAGTAAAAAGAATGGATGCCTGTACTGTGCTTACCACAGACATTTGTGAGATTATTGCTAAACGACAAGAAAATATTGATCAGCCCTTCAATGATCATCTTGAGAAGGAAAGAGTAAGGTTGATGCTAAACAAAAATGACTATGGTTCTGTGTTTGGAGATACAAAAACTGAAACATCATTCCCAGACGGTTCAGTTGCACACTCAAAGACAGATTCTTCAAGCAGTCGTGAAGCAGAAGCTGAATTTGCAGCTAAAATGGAACAAGCAAAGGCTACGCATGAAATACTTGCACAGCAAACTAAAGTCAACCAAATGGAGAATGAATGGAAGTTAAAGGAAAATGAAGCACTGGCTAAGTTAAAACAAGAAGAAGTGGAAACAAAGGCAAAGCTTGAGCAGGAAAAAAATCAAACTGCAGCATTTAAAGGCAGAAAGTGAAGTAAGAATAGCAGCAGCACGTGTAAGAGCTTTAGGCACTGTAAATGATATTGAAAGCTGTGATCTAGCATCCTGCAACAACTTTGAGAACACTCTAAACGACTCTGTCAGTGTACCACAGCCCTCCTTAAATCCGTTGGCTCCGTCGTTTAAGCATCACTACACCGGTGCAGAACGAGGAGAACTTAGTTTAGCTGAAGCTCTAGCAAACTCCCTTACCTTAAACCGACTTCCAGTACCTGAGCCGGCTATCTTTAGTGGTGACCCTCTAAAGTTTGTTGACTGGAAAGTATCCTTTATGACACTAATTGGCAACAAACCCTTACCTGCATGCGAGAAAATATTGTATCTAAAGAGTTATATTGCAGGTGAAGCTCGAAAGGCAGTAGAGGGATATTTTTATCGTAACACTGAAGAGGCATACCAGAGCAAATGGAATGTTCTGCAAGAAAGGTATGGCAACCCATTCATTGTGCAAAGAGCATTTAGAAACAAGCTTACAAAATGGCCCAAAATAGCCGCTAACGATCCTTTAGCACTGAGAGAGTTTGCAGACTTTCTTCAGAGCTGTGCAGAGGCTATTCCCCAAGTCAAGG
>NW_015113301.1:204276-206438 GCF_001443285.1 Poecilia latipinna | reverse complement strand
TTAATGATTGTGAGGAAAATCACAAACTTCTCAAAAAACTGCCGGACTGGATAATACAGAGATGGAGTCGTATCGTTGTGGAAGAGTTAGACAAACATCAGGAGTACCCCAGCTTTGCTCACTTCACACAGTTCTTACAGAAGGAAGCGAAAGTTGCTTGTCACCCTGTCGCCTCACCATTCCTAATAAGTGAAAAAACAGAGGAGAGACACATTAAAAGAGCTAAAGCACTTACTACAACTGTCCAGTCAAAGTCTCCCTTCCCCACAGTGGTTGGTAATAAACCTAAGCCACCTTGTTTGTTTTGCAAGGACGAACTGCATGGTGTAGCCAAGTGTCCTACATTTGCAGCAAAAACCATTGATGAAAAGAAAGTTTTCATTCGTGAAAATCACCTCTGCTTTGGATGTTTGAGAAAAGGCCATGTAACTAAAGAATGCAAAGTACGTCACTCCTGCAGTAAGTGTGGCCGACGTCACCCTACCTGTCTCCACACAGAGGGAATAAAGGAACCCAAAGAAACGAAAACTGAGGACTCTGTTTCCCACGCTGAAAATGGAAACAAGGAAGTACATAAAGTTATGACCCATGTACTTACAAGAAAAACATCTGCAACATCCAGCATAGTACCAGTTTTTGTGTCAGCTGCATCAGAGCCACAGAAAGAAATACTCACATATGCCCTGCTTGACACCCAAAGTGACTCTTCCTTCATTTTAGGAGACCTGGCCTCTGAGCTGAATGTGGATAAGAAACCAGTGCAGTTAAAGCTCAGCACAATGACCTCTGTTGACACAGTTGTGGCAAGTGGACTTGCTAGCAACTTACAGGTGCGTAGATTTGACTCTGATGCTCATGTCAAAATAAAACAAGCCTACTCTCGTGACTTTATCCCAGTTGACAAGTCTCATATTCCCACTAGAGAAACTGCACTTCAGTGGCCACACCTTAAAGGCCTAGCCAACCAGTTACAGCCACTTCAAGATTGTGAAGTGGGCTTGTTAATTGGTTATGACTGTCCATCAGCTCTAGCTCCCCTAGAAATTGTCACAGGACAATTAAATGAGCCTTTTGCACAAAGAACCATACTTGGTTGGAGTATCATTGGGTCTGCTAATCCCCACTTAGACAGAGAGGGAAATCAGAGTTATGTGCACCGTGTCAATGTCAAACAAATGCCCACCCCCTCAGCTGCTGATGTGCTTAAAGTCTTAGAGTCAGACTTCAATGAAAGAAACTATGAGGATAAGTACGTATCCCAGGACGATGTTCGTTTCTTACAACTACTCAGTGACACAATAAAGCAGAGAGAAGACGGACATTATCAGATGCCCCTTCCCTTCAAAGACAGCAAGCCTCCAGCCCTTCCCAACAATAAGAGGCTAGCCACAGTTCGACTGCAACACCTAAAGAAAAGGCTAAAAGCTGACAAACAGTATCACGAGCATTACAACGCCTTTATGAAAGATGTTATCAGCAGTGGTGACGCAGAACTAGCCCCCCCTGTGACCGATGATGAGATCGCTTGGTACATCCCACACCATGGGGTGTACCATCCCAAAAAGCCAACAAAGTTAAGAGTCGTCTTTGATTGTTCTGCTAAGTTTCTTGGTGTCTCACTGAACGATACTCTTCTCACAGGTCCTGATATGATTAATTCACTGGTGGGAGTGCTCTGTCGTTTCAGAAGGGAGAATGTAGCCATCATCTGCGACATCGAACGAATGTTCCATCAGTTCCTTGTCTGCCCAGAGATGCGTAACTACTTACGATTTCTATGGTGGCCTGATGGACAACTAGATGTAGAACCCAAAGAGTACAGAATGGCTGTGCATTTGTTTGGTGCTGGATCATCCCCTGGATGTGCTAATTTTGGCCTTAAGTACCTAGCACAAAAGCACAAATCTGACTACCCGAAGGCCTCCGACTTTGTCGAAAGAAGTTTTTATGTAGACGATGGGTTGACAAGTGTCCCATCAGTCAAAGAGGCTCAAGAGCTCATAAACGAAACACAAGCCCTGTGCAAACTTGCGGGTTTACGTCTGCACAAGTTTAATTCCAACCAAAGTGATGCTCTCTCTCATCTACCACCCTCAGAAAGAGCCAATACAACAGAGTCACTCGACCTCAAACCTGATACTACATCTGAAGGCCATGTGCTT
>NW_015113301.1:197404-200597 GCF_001443285.1 Poecilia latipinna | reverse complement strand
GTGTAAACACAAAGGACCAGCCTCCTACTCGCCGGAGCCTACTGTCAGTTATCTCATCTTTGTACAACCCACTGGGGTTTGTAGCTCCATTCACTTTGAGTGGCAAAAGTATCCTACAAGAGCTCTGCCGTAGAGGTACTGAATGGGATGACCCCATTCCCGACAACCTGCGCTCACGGTGGGAGGACTGGAAAAATGGTTTGGAAAAACTGAAATCAGTTGTAGTACCCAGATGTTACCATCCACCTGAACTAAAAGACATTGCTAAAGTGGAACTGCATCACTTCTCCGATGCCAGTAACATAGGCTATGGAGCATGTTCCTACATTAGGTTCATAAGTGATGACAGCAAAGTGCACTGTAGTCTGGTTATAGCTAAAGCTAGAGTCGCACCTACCAAAGTTATAAGCATACCACGACTCGAACTGTCAGCCGCAGTCACTTCAGCTAAGATGAGCGTTATGCTAAGATCAGAACTTGAGATTAATGTTGATGAGGAGTTCTTTTGGACTGACTCCCAAGTAGTCTTGGCATATATCAACAACGAGGCACGAAGATTTCACGTCTTTGTCGCAAATCGTGTCCAGTTGATTAGGGAAACTACAGATCCCAAACAGTGGCACTACATTGACACAGCTCAGAATCCAGCGGACCATGCCTCTAGAGGCCTTGGTGCATCAGAGATTATGACAACCTGCTGGTTGTCTGGCCCAAAGTTTCTGTGGGAACAAGAGATCTCCTACTCAGCTGCCCCCTCTGCTGAACTGTTGGTAGGTGATCCAGAAGTTAAAGCAGTCAAAACCTTTACGACTCAAACAAGCGAACAAGATACTATCCTCAGACGCTTCAACAGGTTCTCTAGCTGGTCAATGCTCCTTAAAGTAGTGGCAAGAATAAAAAGACTGAGATCAAACAAAACCCAATATGGCAGTGTCATAACAGCAGATGAACGCAAGGGAGCAGCTGACGTAATAATAAAACTCCTCCAACAGCAATCCTTCTTTCAAGAGCAGAGAGCGTTGAAAGTAAACGATAGTCTCCCAAGTTCAAGTCCTCTCTTTCAACTAGATCCCGTTGTAGATCAGGGACTTCTCCGGGTTGGAGGAAGACTAAAAAAGTCAACACTCTGCCAAGGTTTGAAACACCCTATTATTCTCCCAAAGGACAATCACATTACAAACCTGATCATGTCTCACTTTCATTCAAAGATTTGTCATCAAGGCCGAAGCCAGACGCTCATGGAGATCAGAGCAAATGGGTTTTGGGTGATTGGTGGGAGCAAAGAAGTTGCAAAGCTAATAAGCAGATGTGTTCAATGTTGAAAACTTCGGCGGTCTCCTGAAGAACAGCGCATGTCTGAACTACCGAAGGAACGAGTTGAAGTCTCAGATCCTTTCATTTACAATGGAATGGATTGTTTCGGACCATTCACCACAAAGCAAGGTCGCAAAGAGCAAAAGAGGTACGGACTCCTCTCTACCTGCCTTTCCTCACGCGCAGTCCACATTGAAATGCTAGAAAACCTGTCTACAGACTCTTTCATTAATGGCCTACGATGCTTTATCAGCTTAAGAGGAGCTGTCTGTAAGTTGTACTGCGATCAAGGTACAAATTTCATTGGGGCCAAAAATGAGCTAAAGGAGGCGCTCAAAGAATGTGACAGAAACGCCCTGCAGGCTTTCCTTGCAGATAAACAGTGCGAGTTCGTATTTAATGCCCCATCTGCCAGCCATGCCGGAGGTGTGTGGGAACGACAGATTCGAACCATCCGCAGTGTTCTCAATGCCACCATCGCTCAATCACAAGGCAGGCTGGATGACACTTCCCTAAGAACACTGTTTTATGAGGCAATGTCTATAATCAATAGCCGACCACTAAGCATTGATGGAATCAATGACCCTAAATCACCTGAACCTCTGACTCCAAACCATCTCATATTAATGAAATCAAAGGTTGCACTGCCTCCTCCTGGAAAGTTTGTGAAGGAAGACTTGTACGCAAGAAAAAGATGGCGCAGAGTGCAATATCTAACGGAACAGTTTTGGAGTAGGTGGAAAGTGGAGTACCTTCTGAACATATCCACAAGACAAAAATGGCACCTACCTCGTCGCAATCTTGAGGTAAATGACATCGTCATCATAAAGGAAGACATGCTTCCCAGAAGTCAGTGGCAACTGGGTCGAGTTGTTGAAGCACCACAAGAGGATGATGGCTTGGTGCGCAGAGTCAAACTTCAAGTTGGTGATCGAAATCCAGCAAAGAAGCAGGGTACAACACACAAACCTCACATTATTGAAAGACCTGTTCAAAAACTTGTAGTTCTTTTAGAAAGTCACTAACTGATGCTCATTAGTCTCACATCAGATATTACATTGCTGAAGGTTAATGTGTGACGTTAACTGTATTTTTGTTTGGTCACTTCTTTAACGTCCATTTGTCATGCTTAAAATCATGCATGAATCGTTAATAAGCTCTCATCATACATGATTTGGTGGGAGTGTAAATGCCCGTTCCATGTTTTATATGCTGATTCTAAGTTGTTACCCATAGTACCCAGCAGGGGCGCTGTAGTTTGGTTCATGTTGAGTTAAAACTGTAGAATGAGAGGAAGTGTTGCTAGCCTCCTGTCAGCCAGCGTTTTGGGCTGAAATATCCCACGGACGGGAGGAAGAGGATGATGTTCTTCATCTCAACGACTGGACTGTAGCGCTGATTCTTCAGAACGGACTGGAAGCTGGAGGTGGCACGGCACGGACTTTGTGCCATGGACTTTGCGGCCCTCGGACAGCGGAGCGAGGTTCATGTTTAGAGCTTTATTGCTTTAGTTAGCGTTATTATTAGTATTATGTATTCATGTTAAACAAAATGTATTTTCTTTTCTTTTAGTTTTCACGGTGTAAATACAAATCTACTGCACCCGTCGAAGCTCTCCGTTTTCTTTATTGGGTCTGAGGGACTGCTACATAATGCAAAGAAAAGCTTTATGCACTTTCCTTAGTTTTTCACCTCAGTTTTTAAGATGATACTGCTCATCATATTTGCCTGAATGAGAAACTCAGTGTAGGATGTCGTACGTTGTATGAATTGTGGTTTCAGAAATAGTTAACAGGTGTGGACACAGGCAAGGGCGTAAATCCCATCTCATTATTGGGGTGGGGGGGGGGACCATAAACAAGGAAATTTTTTAAGAACA
>NW_015113301.1:186876-194051 GCF_001443285.1 Poecilia latipinna | reverse complement strand
ATTGGGGAGGGGAGGAGGGAACAAGAAAATGTATTTTGTGGGGGGGGGGGGGGGGGGGGGGGTTGGCAAAGTTATAGTAAAATGTGGTTTAATTTTGTGTGTAAGCTGCATCATCAAAAATGACTAGTAAGTAGCTATGAATAATAAGTGTTTTTATCAATAAACCTATTGAGACCTATAGAAGTCAAACTAAGATTCAAATGTTGCTGATATGATATAATCTCTGCTGCACCTTTACAAAAACTGAAGGCTCTAAATAAAAACAAGTTTTAATAAGTAACTCCACTTAATAAAATTCCTCATAAATATTGATTTATTACAGTGGTTCTTAATACATACAAATCATGTGTTGTTTAAATTACAACTTAAGTTGCTTTAAACTTTTTTTTTTCCATGTTAAAACCTATAAATATGTAGAAATTTTATATTTGGGAAGTATCATAACTTAAACTTAAGGCTCAGCACCAGTTTTCTAGAAAAATATTCAGATTTTTATTTTGTGGTTTTAAAGGCTCTACGTTGAAGATGGTAAATATATGTCTGTAGTTATATTAACTACATATCTACTGATCTGTTCCATGGTACATACTGGATAAGTCAAATATCTGTCCCAAGGACAGAGACGAGCAGCTACACTCCCTCACTCCTAAAGGTAAATTCAATGTTGCTGGTTTTCCTCCAGAGCTGTTGGAGGAATCACATCTGTACCTGGAAGCTGTGAGGTTAGTTGGAGCTAAATATCACCTCACTGCAGCAAAATAATAAATCCAGTCTTCTGAACCATGGTTAGCTTATCTGTGATCGTCAGTGCAGCTGCTCTCTTTTCTACTCATCAACTCTTTCAGATAAGGAAGAGTCAAATCGTTGCTCCATTAGTTTTATTATTACTTCTCCATTTGAGCTAAAAATTAAACTAACTCAACTGTCAATGATCAGCAAATCAAGTGAGACCAGACAAATCTCCACCTATTTCATATCTAAATATGGAAAAGGTGGAGGCAAATTATTTGCAGTTGTTCATTTTTACTCTGACAATGAAATTAACATTGAGCCAACATCCTCTTTTAAAGAAGAAGAATGAATAAATACACCTGTTGTTGATTTGACATTGTTTTTAAAACGGAGAAGTTAGTCCCTGGATCTGCAGCCCATCAGCTGAAATTCACACTTCATTTGATATAAAGGTAAATACTTGAACTGATTTATCTTCTGATTCAGAAGAGAACATATTTGTGTTCATTTATTGCTGATTTTTACTAGAAAACTATATGGTTTCTTACTTTTAAAATATGTTTTTATGTTTTAATGTGTATTTAAACCATATTTTTCTTTTGTTTTTTGGTCTTCAATTATTGTGCATTTTTATAGGCTTCACATTAAGCCTGTGGTTTTGTTGTAAAGCAATCAGAGCTTTTTTCAGATGTGACTTTGATTTAAAACACAAATATTAAACTATAACTCACAGATCTTTCAGTCCAGTCTAAGAGAGCTGATGGAGAACTGTGAGAGTCTGATGGCAGCTCGGTCCGTGACAATGCTGACAGTGCTGAGTGTCTTAGTTCTTCCAGGTGAGATGTTTGTCCACTTCTTTTCATGTGGAGACATCACATAAATAATGTCCAGTCTGAAATATGCAATGCTGATATTGTTTGAAGGTTCCACATATAACATTTTACAGCTGAACTGGAGCTTCTATATCATGAAATTGATCTGCAGTCAGTTTTTGTTTCCTCCATGTTATTGTCATCATTTGTCTGTTCTTGTAGGTGATGTGGCTGATTGTCCCAATCCAGTCCTTATTGCTAACACACCTGGGCAGATTGAAGCTCTGAGTGGATCTTGTTTGCAAATCCCATGTAGCTTCAATTCAACGCATCAAATACATAACATGTCTGTACCCACCTATGGCCTTTGGTTGAAAACACACTGGGATTTAATCACCACACCAGGAAATCTTATTTTCAACAGTGATGGGTCAGTTAACACCTATTCACTGAAAATGATTGGAAACCTCAGTGAGGAAGACTGCACCACTGTTTCCTGATTTAAAGACGAGTTATACAGACAAATACTTCCTACGAATTCAGAGCTGGCCGTTCAGAGCAACAGATCGTTGTAATCCTCTTCATTTAAAAGTTAAAGGTGAGAAAGTTTTTGTTTGTTCATACTATGATACTGATGTACAAAGTTCCACATCCTTGACACATTTAGATTGTTTTCATTTAATGGTACACTTAGAGTGCGGGGCCCATTTCTGATCAATCACTACTTTGCCTGTTTGCTCAGTTCTCCTCTGGATATTGTGCATCTCTTTCTGGAGTAGAGAAGTACTGGTACCTTAAGGCAGAGTTGCAGCAATTTCTCCAAAAAATTGATGAGACACTTTCTGTTTTGAGGACAAGAACATGATTTCAGATATTCTTAAATGTTTTGATGACAAATTGTTAGCCAACAGCTTCTTAACATAAGACTGCAGCAAAATAACCATGTTAATATGCTGTTTGGACAACTTAATCTTTACTTAAAACATAATGAAAACTGTTGAGCATTCATTCTGCACATTTTACACATGCTTCAGTTTTATCCTGTTGATTTACTGTGAAACCCCAGATTCTCCTTGGAGTCCCAGCATTAATGTTCCCTCTGACCTGAAGGAGCATCAGTCTGTCACTGTAACCTGCTCAGCTTTCACTCCCTGTCCACACTCACCTCCTCAACTCACCTGGAATCTCCAACAAGACTCTCTCAGACAAACAGAGAAAAACACAGATGGAACCTTTACAACTAAAATCCAGGAGAACATCACTCTGTCAGACACACATGATGGATACAACATCAGCTGTTCTGCCAGATATCCTGTGATTGGAGGAAACAAGACAGCAGAGACAGAAGTGACTCTCAGTGTTTCATGTAAGTGATCCTGTCAGCAGGTCATGGTTCAGCTGTTTGTGATCAATAAAGTTCATGTGTCTCATTTTCCTCAGATGCTCCTAGAAACACCTCAGCATCCATCAGTCCATCAGGTTTGGTGTCAGCAGGTAGCTGGGTGGAGCTGAGCTGCTCCAGCAGAGCCAAACCTCCACCCAGATTCACCTGGTTCTGGAAGAGCAAACATGAACACATTACAGTAGCTACAGGGAACTTTTACAGATTTATAGTTGCTGAGGGAGGAGAGTTTTACTGTGTGGCCACAAATTATCTGGGTGAAAATCAGTCGTCTGTGGTCCTTGTTAAAACTAAAGGTAACACATTAGCTGACACTCATTTCTCATAAAGAATCACTGAATTAGTTTTGGTTTACAAAACATAAAAAAACAATCAAACCACCTTTTACAGGTTTGAATTATTTGCAGTAACAAATAATTTTGGGGACTTGGTTTTCTTGTTACAGATGATCAGGAGCCTGGATTCACAGCTTATATTATAGTGAATATCCTGGGGCTTGTAATGATCGGTGCTGCCATCATCATGTTTGAGTGGTGAGATCCTCTTCTATCAGCAGATACCTTGTAACTTTTATTAAATGCTGGCGTTTCAATTAATCATTATTCTTTCAGGTGGTTCAGATTCTACAACAAACCAAAAAAGGTAAGCTGAGCTCATTGTTTGCGTCTTAACACTGCGTGAGAAGAAAAGATAAATTCTTCAGGCATAAACCTCCATGTTAGGTTTTATGGAAACAATATCTTTTAAAGTTTGAGTTTAAGTCAAATGATTTCAGAAATGTTTAAAACTGCAGTATATATGTTTTATTACATATTTTTGAAACTGTCACTATGAGACATACTATAATGATTTCCCCCACTCAGCTCCTTCAGACTAGCCAGCAACAATTTGCAAACACTTGCTTTGCGTCTGCTGAGCTCATTATAGGAGCAACTTCTCAGTGCAACACTAAAGGGTTAATAGAGGAGCGACGTCATGATGACTTTCTGCAGGCGGAGTGAGCAAAAGTTTCTTAAAGAGACATAGGGCCAATTTCAAATATGTAGTCAAATTTCTATTAAGTCACATTTAATGTATGTGTAATACATGCTTTTTTTAGTTGGGAATCCAGTGAGGCTAAAACCAAAAGACCAACTTTAAATTCCTAGAAGCAATTTTAGCTCAAGTAAATTGACTTAGAAAAAACAAAACAAAACAAACAAGCAGTTTTTGCTTTATGTCTACAGGAAACAGAAGAGCCAATCTATGTCAACAATATGGTGGTGACAAAAGCATCATGAGCTGCAAGGAGGCCAGGAAGATGTCAAGGCCTCTGTCAGAGAGAGGATTTTTTTTTTCCATCTATTTTTCTGTCCAATTGTTCAAATTTATTTCTGCAAGAATCAGTTACTGAAAGGCTGGATAGACCCTGAATGGATCTTCAGTCCATCACATCACCATTCATTGTGCTGTAGATAATGTTTGATACTTGTTTCCACATTCTAGTGTGTTACTTATGGAGTAAATAGTGATCCTTTAGTGGATAACCGAGTTAAAAATAAGGCCCATAAATGCTGAAAAATAAAGAGTTTGTAAGAGTTAAGCAGATCTTCTCCTGAATGTAAAAATTGTCAATGAATAAAAGAAGTGGATAGTTTTTAAGATTTGGCTGCTACATTCAGGCATGTTTTTTTAATTATTATTTTTTTTGTACTGAATTTAAAAACACACTAGATGGTTTTGCTTTCAAAAAAGGGTAATATATGAAGCATCAAACCTTACCATTCTTTTATTCTATTTCAGTTGTTTGAATAAATAAATATATCATGAAAATTGTAATCAGCTGTGGAATGTATTCATGCTCGTTGAACTATTTCCATAGTTTGGGAGTGGTGAAGGTCACAATTTAACATCCACTAAACTGAAACAGTTTTAGTTTGACTGAGGAGAAACAACAGCTGATAGAAACCAGTGATGTTGCCTTGAATAACATCACCTGCAAAGGGAAGTCATGTTAAAATATACAGCCATGGGCGATGTTCTCTGGGAAGGCCACACATATATATAACTGTGTATATATTAACCTGTTTTTAATAAAGTCACTGTGCCAGAGAAATCTTTTGTTTTACTGTAGAAGTGGAGCTTCGGCAGGCATTGCTATGGAACAACACAGATGGTTTTACTTCTTCTTTTTTGATCCTTATTATACTGACGCCATAGGAACGAGAACTAAAATTCTAACATTTTATACTCTTTCGACAAACCCCATGACACGGTGCATTGTAACAGTGATTTCCTGACTGAAGTTCCAGCAGCAGCTGGCATGTCTGCACACAAGAACATTTCTTTATCACACTTTCATGAAAGTGTTGCTGTAACAATATGCAAACGGCAGTTTGGTGTTCCTGTGTAACAGGAATAAAACTTTTCTTCATTCGAATGTCAGGCTTTTTTGTGTAATTCTTAATGTTTCTTGTATTTGTGCATGCCATTTTAGTCTTGTAGATTATTTTAATAACTTTTTGCATTCTTTTTCTGTTTTATCCTCCTTATATTATTTTACTAATAGCATCTAAGATGTTTTATATTCATTGCATCTATTTTTGTAAAGATTTTTTTCTTATAATTTAAAAATGTTTGCTGCTGGTAAAATGAGTTATTGGCACTAATATGTTTGGAGGTCAAGCACTATAAAAGAACTTAGTTGTTTTATGGGGAAGTAACATCAAAACACAAAAAAGGCCAATATGACAAATATTAACTCATCAATGCCAGATAAGCACAAGCTCATGAGCCCCAATAATAACAAGCGAAGCATCTTATATTATAATTAAACCTAATATTCAGTGAGCTGAAGGTGACCAAAGAGCAGTGCTAGTGAAGGAGCAGCACCTGTCTCATCTGTTTTCACTTCCTCAAACAGACGTGTCAAAGAAAACCATACGACTCTGTATATGTATATATAAACATAACTTATTAGAAGTTAATGGAGCCATGAATGTATCTGTACGGCAGGTTTATAACTTTATTGCATCTAAGACAAAATGATTTTACTGATGATCTGGATCAAACCAGATCATCTGTGATCCTTGTTAGTATTAAAGGCAAATATTTAACTCCACTGAAAATTGTCTACTCTAATAATGATGTAAATTTACAGGAAAATGTTGGCTGCTAAAGACAGCAGTAGTGTAAATGTACATTATCTGTACAGGAATTTGTTCTGTCAGTAGCTTACTGTGAAAGTATAGCTGCCAGTAATTTAGTATAAATTTACAATTTAAATTGTAATTAATATTGAAAGTAGCTTACCGTATACAGTGGTGAAAATACTGTTGAGTGCAGCTGCCGGTATTCTACTGTAAGTTTAGTTTTAATCCTGCCTTCATTTTATCAGTCAGCTACTGCAGGTAAAATGTAACTCAACCAAATCAAAAGCAAACCAACATCCTCTTTGAAAGAAGAAGAACGTATAAATACAGCCATTGTCTTTGACACAAAGATAAAGGTTTTTATACAGAGAGGTTCCTGGATCTGCGGCTCTTCAACTGAAGTTCACACATTATTTGTTTTAAAGGTAAGTCCTTCCACTGTTTCAGATTCTGAATCAGATAAATCTTTGATTTTATCTATGACAGAATTTTAACATCAAAGCTAAATGGCTTCTTTATTTTTGCACTTTGTCAAAAAGGATTTATTTCTTTTTGAATTTTGTCTTCTATCATCAGATGTCCCTGGTTTACCTGAAAAGGAACCTGTTTTATTCAGCAGTGACTTTGATTTAAATCACAGATAATAAACTGTAATTCTCAGATGTTTTTGTCCAGACTAAGAGAGCTGATGGAGAACAGTGAGAGTCTGATGGCAGCTCAGCCTGTGACAATGCTGACAATCAGTATGTTACTGAGTGTTTTCTTTCTTCCAGGTGAGATGTTTGTTCACTTCCTTTCATTTGGAGATTAGAAATGATTCATATGATCTAAGACATCAAAAAATAAGGAAACAAGTTTGTGTCAAATTTTAATTAATCGAGTTTGATGGATTAAAATGCCACGCCCAAATCAAAATCGATGTTATCGCACACAAACACCTGTTAAATCTGCGTCATAAAATGCTTATCGTATAAAACGACCGTTAGATCTGCGTCATAAAATGCTTATCGTATAAAAACATATGTTTTGATTCAAATTAATTTCTTATCAATAATAAAACAGACAGCGTTCTGGAACTTTCTTTTAAATCAAATGGTT
>NW_015113301.1:178639-183810 GCF_001443285.1 Poecilia latipinna | reverse complement strand
ATGTGTTTAAAGTTGGATTCTTGAGGTCTTTCAACAGATTCTCTTTCAGATTAAAATCTGGAGTCTGGCTGATATGAAATAAAACATTTATATTATTTCAAATCAGATAAAAAAAAATGTGGGTTAAATTATAACATTAGTTTTCATTCCACTCTAATTTTGTCAAACTATGTCTTGCAATGTCAGAACTTTCAATATTTAGAATACATGATTTTTAGGATGTCTTAATGGTGACTTTATATTTTCATGTATGCATACAGATCAGAAATTGACTTATGTAGGATATTTGCACGAGTTTTTACAGCCAAAACAAAATATTATATGTTGACCACGACTTTACAAACATTATTTTATGTTTCAGACATGATCTAGGTAATATTTTGAAATGAAAATTACATAAATTCTGGTGCTACAGATAATAACTTTATGTCAGATGTTCTTCAAGACTAAAAATGTTTAAATAACAAACTGATTACCAATTACTGTTTTGTGCAATTGCAATTATAATTGCACAAAACAGTGTTTATATGTGTATGTATTGTTACTGTATGATACAAGTTAACTTTGTCTAAAATTGAACATATTTTTTTTTACTATTTAATGTGGTTTAATGTGAAACTCCAGATTCTCCTTGGAGTCCCAGCATTAATGTTCCCTCTGACCTGAAGGAGCATCAGTCTGTCACTGTAACCTGCTCAGCTTTCACTCCCTGTCCACACTCACCTCCTCAACTCACCTGGAATCTCCAACAAGACTCTCTCAGACAAACAGAGAAAAACACAGATGGAACCTTTACAACTAAAATCCAGGAGAACATCACTCTGTCAGACACACATGATGGATACAACATCAGATGTTCTGCCAGATATCCTGTGATTGGAGGAAACAAGACAGCAGAGACAGAAGTGACTCTCAGTGTTTCATGTAAGTGATCCTGTCAGCAGGTCATGGTTCAGCTGTTTGTGATCCATAAAGTTCATGTGTCTCATTTTCCTCAGATGCTCCTAGAAACACCTCAGCATCCATCAGTCCATCAGGTTTGGTGTCAGCAGGTAGCTGGGTGGAGCTGAGCTGCTCCAGCAGAGCCAAACCCGTCAACTTCACCTGGTTCAGGAACGGCATAAAAGTGTCTGAAATACAGAATTACAACTTCAATGTCACTGAGGAAGGAGAGTTTTACTGTGTGGCCAAAAACAATCTGGGAAATGAAACATCATCAAGGATCTGTGTTAGTATTAAAGGTAAACGTTGTTACTTCTTGTTTCAAATAATTTCTGATTCTTAAAGTGTCTGACATTAGAAACATAGATCAATAACATTAGCAGTAGTGATTTTAAAAATGTGAGCACGTTCTGATCAGACCCCGTCTTTGGATTTTTATTATCTATTACCTATAATTTGCTCTTTTTTCAATGTTGGTTTTCCAAGTTTTACCTGCAATGATTTGAAAAACAAGCATTGAGAGCACAGGTTTAAATTTAATGCAGTTTTTCTCTGATCCACAAATAAATACAATTATTTTTAGATGGTTTTGCCATTACAATTGATATTTGACCACTGCTGTTATCAAAAATGGTAGATTTTTATCCAGAGGAGGTAGAGATCAATCCATAAGCACAAAGCCTATTAAATTATATTATGATGTATGTTAAAGATCAATGTTTGTCATTCGCTCAGCTGTTATAAAGCTTCATTAAACAGACTGAAAGTTTCAGCTCTGATGACATAAATAAGGATGTTTTAAGATCGATCCTGCAACAGACAAACTGTAATCCTGTCAGAAACATGGTGTTATTGTTCACAGTGATGCAAGTTTCAAATCAAAATAGATTAATACAGTGTTGACAAAAAGAAAATAACTTTTTCTGAACTATAAAACTTATATGTAATGCCAATAATAGGTCAAATAATTTCCAAAGAAATGATTTATGGTTAGAGGAGACAAAGACTGAGCTGTTAAGTCACAATGAGGCTTTAAAAACAAAGAAGATATCAAGATAGAGGTTATGGCTATATTCAAATTAGTGTATTTCACAAAACTCCAGAATGAAAACACTGCGATTATGGACTTGTGTTGTTTTGACATTAACTGAATGTTGAAATGTTTTTCTCTCATTTGTAATGGAAACACAGCTACTTGTGGTAAATGCCTGGATTTTAGATGCAATTTGGTGTTTCATCAGGATCATAACATTGAACTGATATGAAGAATGTTTTTTCAAAGGTTAACACAGTCTAACATTAATGATGTAAAACATTAACATTTTACTTGATGTTTATGTAAACTCCAAACCGGTATTAATATGTTTCATATTTTATGTCCCAGATTCTCCTTGGAGTCCCAGCATTAATGTTCCCTCTGACCTGAAGGAGCATCAGTCTGTCACTGTAACCTGCTCAGCTTTCACTCCCTGTCCACACTCACCTCCTCAACTCACCTGGAATCTCCAACAAGACTCTCTCAATCAAACAAAGAAAAACACAGAAAGAACCTTTACAACTAAAATCCAGGAGACCATCACTCTGTCAGACACACATGATGGATACAACATCAGATGTTCTGCCAGATATCCTGTGATTGGAGGAATCAAGACAGCAGAGACAGAAGTGACTCTCAGTGTTTCATGTAAGTGATCCTGTCAGCAGGTCATAATTCATCTGTTTCTGATCAATAAAGTTCATGTGTCTCATTTTCCTCAGATGCTCCTAAAGACACCTCAGCATCCATCAGTCCATCAGGTTTGGTGTCAGCAGGTAGCTGGGTGGAGCTGAGCTGCTCCAGCAGAGCCAAACCTCCACCCAGATTCACCTGGTTCAGGATCAGCAAAGATGGAGCCGTTAATGTATCTGTGGAGCAAGTTTACAAATTAAATGCTACTGAGGAAGAAGAGTATTACTGTGTGGCCACAAATGATTTGGGTCAACAAAAATCATCTGTGAGTTTTGTTGGTATTAAAGGTAAGACATTAACTAAAAGTAATCTAGTCATGACTGACTAAATGACAAAATTCATATTTTGGCATTTTTTATAAAGAATTACTGTCCAGATTTTGGCTTATAAAGCAAAAAAAACAAACAAACAAAAAAAAAACAACATCCAATTTGAATTATTTGCAGTAGCAACAAATTATGAGGACTCATGAGGACTAAGTGGGTTTTTTTGTTCCAGATGATCCATCATCTGGATTCCTGATCCTTAATATATTGAAGATCCTGGGCATTGTATTGCTCTGCATTAGCATCATCAGCTTTGAGTGGTGAGATTCTCTTCTATGAGTTGATAGTTTGCAGCTGCTGTTAGATGTTGGTGTTTAAATATATATTTTTTTCTTTCAGCTGGTTCAGATTCTCCAAGACACCAAAGAAGGTAAATTAACTGAGTTCATTGTTTGCATCCTAAAACAAACAAGACAGCAAAAATTGTCCATGCACGGTCTAAAGCATCCAGTATGGGTAACAAAGCTTTAATTTTATATCGAAAGATTTTAGAATTAGTTAAGTCGAAAATCCATTATTCAGCTCATCTTCATTACCATAAATGGTAAATATACTGCATAGATATAAAATACTTAGAGTTTACAGTGAGTTACATTCCCTCAAACGCATCCATACACTGATGCACAGGATCATTAGGTAACTTAGGGTTCAATCTTACAAAAAGACATTTCAACATATGATGAAAGGAAGCTGGAATCAAACTCACAACCAAATTTCAGACGATCACCACAAAACTACAACTTACCATGTCATTAAAGGACAAATATAGTGTTTTGTGTTTTTAGTTGGGAATCCAGTGAGACTGAAAATAATGAGACCAGCCTTTATTTCCTCTGAAACAGTTTGAGCTCAAGTACATTTACTGTAAAATACATTTTGTTCTTTCTCTACACAGGAAACAGAAGAGCTAACCTATGTCAACAATGTGATGGAAACTAAAGCATCATGAGCCTCAAGGAGACCAGGAGGATGTCAAGGCCTCTTCCTTGACTTTTATCCATCTGTTTTTCTGTCCAATTGTTCCAATTTATTTCTGCAAGAATCAGTTACTGAAAGGCTGGATGAACCCTGAATGGATCTCCAGTCCATCACATCACCATTCATTGTGCTTTAGATATTTTTTGATACTTATCTCTACATTCTAGTGTGTTACTTATGGAGTAAATAGTGATGCTGTAGTGGATAATTGAGTTATAAATAAGGCCTATAAATGCTGAGTTTGTAAGAGTGAAGCAGATCTTCTGTTGAATGTAAAAATTGTCCCTGGATACAAAAAGTGGATTGTTTTTTAGAGTTGGCTTTGTGTTTCTTACTGCTACATACAGGCATGTTTATTTTATTTTTTTATTTTTTAGACTGAATTTAAAAGCATTCGCTAGATGGTTTTGCTTACAAACAAAATGTGTAAAATATGAAGCATCAAACCTTACCATTATTGTATTCTACTTCAGTTTGAATAAATAAACAGAATATCATAAAAACTTTAGTCAACATTTTTTTGTTGTCATCAAAGCATAAAATCATTCTTATGCATAACATCTGAGGTGTTACCTTGTTTCCTTCAAGCAGGTAGTGAAGAAAAATGCAGCTTAATTCACATCATGTGAATTTGAGACACTTCTAAGTCTAAATGTAGGTGAAGCAGGTATGAACTCCAGCAGCTGATAGAAACCAGTGATGTTGCCTTGGACTTCGCCTGCAAAGGAAAGTCATGTTGACATTTACATTCATGGGCGATGTTCTCTGGGAAGGCCCCACATATATTAACATGTTTACAATAACACAATGGCAAATATTTCAGCTAGATTTAACTGTTTAACCCAGAGTCTTATAGCACGTTCACACCAAACGCGTTTTGAGCGTCTGGCTTACATGGAAAGTTTATTTAGAGGCGTGTCCAGAACCATTGTGGCTCGTTTCGAGCATCTAGCGCGGCGCGATTTGAACCGTTTGGAGCGTTTTGAGCCTTTGAAGCGTCGAGCGCGTCCGACACTCCACATAGACATAGACTTAAACCAGACGCAAAGTGCACGCGCGTCGAACTTGAACCGTCCAATGCGTTTTTGACGTGCATCATTAGCGGGTTTGTTACGTCCACCAAGGGCACAACATATCTGAGGACACGAGACAACAGATGAGGGTTCAACCAAAATGTTTTTATTTATAAATTCTCT
>NW_015113301.1:173619-175351 GCF_001443285.1 Poecilia latipinna | reverse complement strand
CTCTCAGAGAGGGAATGATTTTTATCTGTTTTAGGTTGGAAAAATTAAGCTATGCGGGGTTTTTTTATGCTTTCCTACTGTTACGTCCACCAAGGGCACAACATATCTGAGGACACGAGACAACAGATGAGGGTTCAACCAAAATGTTTTTATTCATAAATTCTCTTCACTTTGATTTTCTCAGTTCAGCTTCTTCTGATTTCCTGAGGAGAAAATGAAGTTCAAGCCCTCAAATCCCGTGTCCCAAAAAATAAAGAAACAAATCCCCAAAAGTAGTAACAGAAAGTTGGACCTGGTGAGCCGGTCAAACAGAACAAAACGGTACAGCAGGGGGCCAACCCTATACAGGGCTGTCAAAGCCCCTACTAGTACCGGACTAAAACAAAAAGAACCTAATGCAAAAGAAAGATCGAAAACAGGACAACCGGTCCCACCAGGCCAAACACACAACGGAAAAAACAAACAAAGGCTAACAGAAATACCACATGGCAGGCTGGAAACCTCAGCTGCGGCCCACAGCGGCTGGACTAGCGCACACCGCGCCTGGTGGTGGTGGAGCGAGCGGAAAGGCGGAGCCCAGGCGGGAATGGAGGCTCCCTACATGCCGAAAGCCAGCCTATTTATAGGCGGATCAACAGCACCACAAATTAACGTAATTAAATGACCAAAAAGAAATTATCCAAACGTCAAAATATATTTACAAAAGGTCATTTAATCAAGGTCTATAAGAAAACAAAAAAAAAAAGAAATAGACAAAAATCATAATGTGCCCGAAGCACATAACACCCCCACCCAAAGACTCTGAATGGGGATTGAAGTAAGAAAACTCAACCCATTCAGAAAAAAAACAAACAAAAACAAAACAGGACTAGAGCCGGGAGAGTGCATCGGCCACTACATTGTCTTTACCACGAATATGCTGGATAGAGATGTTAAATGATTGGAGTCGCAGGGACCAGTTCATCAAACGGCGGTTTTTATTACGCATGCGATCCAGAAAAACTAACGGATTATGGTCAGTAAAAACAACCACAAATCCGTTAGAACCTCCAACATACACCTCAAAATGTTCTAAAGCCAGAACCAACGCTAATGCCTCCTTTTCAATGGTGGAATACCATCTCTGATACTTGTCAAGTTTCTTTGAAAAATAAGAAACCGGATGTTCTACCCCATCAGTACCATCCTGAAGAAGGACAGCTCCGACGCCAGAATCACATGCGTCCACAGCCAACTTAAATGGTACATCAAAACGAGGGGCAGACAAAACGGGAGCATTAACTAGCAAATGTTTAGTTTGCTCAAAAGCAGATTGACACTGATCAGACCATATAAAAGCTACTTTAGGGCTAAGTAGGTCTGTTAAAGGAGCAGCTACAGAGAAAAAGTTTTTACAGAACCCCCTGTAGTAACCAACCATCGCTAGATAGCGGCGTAGCTCAGTACGAGTGGTGGGTACTGGAACAGACAAAATGGCCTCTACTTTAGCCTCAACGGGGCGCACTTGACCTCCCCCCACCCTTTTTCCAAGATAGGTCACTGTCGCTTGGCTGAATTGGCATTTAGAGAGATTAACTGTCAAATTAGCCTCACTCAGACGCGCAAAAACAGTCCTTAAATGGTCAACGTGCTCAGTCCATGTATAAGAACAAATCACCAAGTCATCCAAATAAGCCTCACAGAATGATAAACCTGACAAAACAACATTCATTAGCCGTTGAAACGTCGCTGG
>NW_015113301.1:166969-168297 GCF_001443285.1 Poecilia latipinna | reverse complement strand
CCCACAGTTTTATTTAATGGAACATGGTCGGATTCAGTATTGAACAAAAAGCTTTCACTCAAGTCAAACTCATCTTTATTTTCCTCTTGCTGACGTTTACGTGCTGCCCGCGTAACTGCGCACGACGTGAACACATCTGGGTAGGTACGAGCAAGCTCATCTGGACAGTCGCGCAGCACCGGAACAGGTGTAACGTCTGGAGTAACCAACACTCGACCCCCAGCCAAGTCGTTGCCCATGATCATGGAGACGCCTGCTATTGGGAAACTAGGACGCACCCCAACCACAGCGTCACCAGACCACAGCTCAGACTGGATCACGACTTTGTGCAGCGGAACACCGATGTCTTGCATGCCAAAACCACGAACTGGCACAACAGAACCAATCGCAGTATCACTATTTAATGGCAAGATCCCCTCCAAAATAAAAGATTGAGAGGCAGCGGTGTCTCGCAATATTTTTACAGGGATCTTTTCACCAGTCAGAGACACGGAAATAAACCCATCCATAACGAAAGGCTTAAAATCAGCATGCTCGCAAGGCTTTGTTGTTGAAAGTGACTGAGTAACGCGATTTACAGTTTTAATTAGAGCGACCGGCTTAACGTTCTTTTTCAGTAAAACCGGGCAATTGGCCACAATGTGTCCCCTCTTTTTACAATAAAAACACGTTACATTAGTTTTTAAATCCAACCTGTTATCCGATTTGCTTTCAACGCCACCGAGCGCAGCAGGTATATCTGATTCAAGTGAAACAGTTTTGGCACACTCCTTCCCGTTACTTTCAGATTTGTCAAATTTATTAAAGACATGTGAGCGCTCAAAATTACCTTTGTGCGTCAGCATGTACTCATCAACGAGCACTGCAGCTTTTGACACATCCGACACTTTATTTTCATTCAAGTAGGTGGTAACTTTTTCTGGCAAGTTGTTTTTAAAGTCTTCCATTAAAATGAGCTGCTTAAGTTGTGCAAAGTCAGCAACATTTTTAGCAGTGCACCAACGATCAAAGAGAATTTCTTTATCCCTAACAAAATCCACATACGTTTGATTGTAGTGTTTTTTTAATTTACGAAATTTTTGACGATAAGCTTCAGGTACTAGTTCATACGCCCTCAAAATAGCACTTTTAACTTTCTCAAAATCAAGGCTATCAGCCACAGAAAGAGACGCATACGCCTCTTGCGCTTTGCCACTTAATGCACACTGCAACAACAAAGTCCACACATTTTTAGGCCATTTAAGTGTGAGTGCCACTCTTTCAAACAATGTAAAATATTTATCAACATCCCGCTCATTAAATGGAGGAACCAAACGAACATTTTTACT
>NW_015113301.1:160291-161222 GCF_001443285.1 Poecilia latipinna | reverse complement strand
ATTTGCCTTAAAACATTAAAGTGACATAACATGCACATACAAGGTCACAGCTGCATCAGACTTTCTATGTCTCATTATAGACCAGCCCTCATCACAGTTAGGAGGTTGATTAATGACATCACCTTAGCCCCGCCCACTTCCGACAGGAAGTCACCTGTTTTTTCTACTGTTTGTCTTACTTTTACACTCTAAAACATGTTGGTGTGTCATGGATTCCAACCCTGTGCAGACTGACATAAAATGAGATGATGATGATCTCTGTAAATGCCTACTGACCCGTGGGGGCGTGGCAAAATGGCTGTCCCTCGCCATATGCATATGATCGTCCCAAACTTTGACTATTCCCCATAAATCATGAAAGTCTGATAACATTCACATACGAGGTCACAGCTGCATCAGACTTTCTATGTCTCATTATAGACCAGCCCTCATCACAGTTAGCTGGTCGATTGATGACATCACCTTAGCCCCGCCCACTTCCGACAGGAAGTCACCTGTTTTTTCTACTGTATGTCTTACTCTAATTCATATGGGTTTCATCCTTTGCAGACTGACATAAAATGACATGAAGATGAACTCTGTCAATGCCTACTGACCCGTAGGGGCGTGGCCAAATGGCTGTCCCTCGCCATATGGATCATCCCAAACTTTGACTATTCGCCATAAATCATTAAAGTGAGATAACATGCACATAGAAGGTCACAGCTGCATCAGACTTTCTATGTCTCATTATAGACCAGCCTTCATCATAGTTAGGTGGTCGATTGATGACATCACCCTAGCCCCGCCCACTTCCGACAGGAAGTAACCTCTTTCTTCAATTGTATGTCTTACTTTTACTCTCTAAGTCATATGGGTTTCATCCGGTGTAGGCTGACATGAAATGAAATGATGATGAACTCTGCCGTGATGAACTCTACTGACCCGTGGG
>NW_015113301.1:137571-157113 GCF_001443285.1 Poecilia latipinna | reverse complement strand
GAGCGGCGCTTGGCTGCAAGGGCCGCATGAGGCTCCTCGGAGCTTTAATTTTGGCTTTAAATCTTACTGCATGAAGACATAACTTGAAAAAAAATATATATATTCATTATCAAAAGTTGGTCCTAACAGGAATAGTTGGATTTAGCTATGCAACTGTGCACAGAACACAATCAATGCAGTCAGTCACATTTTGAAACATTAATGCATTGTCCATCGATGCTTTAAGGCATCCAACATTGAGAAAGAGTAGCTAAAACAGAAACGGGAAACAAACCCAGTCATGGAACCAGATTCTGGAGGTTTGTAAACATTATCAGTTGGTTCATAAATGTTATGATGAGGATAATTGCTATATTTTACCCAATGCAATAGATTGTATGTCAATGATCAATTCCAGCTTGTTGTATGTATGTATATATATATATAAAAAAAAACAGAAATGGAATGCACAACATTTTTAAGCACTGCAATCAGCTGAAAATTATGCAAAGACTAATTATAATTTTGGATTTTAATCTTTCAAGACCTTTCAAAATGCTTGTCACAGCATTAACATGCGTGTTTCCTTTACAGAGTGTGTGGAGATTCATTGAAGAAGCAAAGAGTTTCAGTGGCATAGGGAATTCAAGCTTACTCGAAGCACTTGATTTCAATTCTATACAAATTTAGTTTCTGGAAATGTTGAAATCAATCTGAAACAGAAGATAAATTTGTTGAGAAATATATTTAAGAGAATAGTTACAGAAAACGTGTTGGAAATGCAACAATATTTATTACGTTTGTTAAATCTGTGAATCAACAGATTTTTATAATCCTGAAATTGCGAATAACACACTTTTAAGAAAACAAGTATGGAATCATTTCACTGTGGTTTGCTGCTATCGTATTTTCTGATCTAAATTTCCAGAGAGGGGGGAAAAGGCAACCAAATTGCAAACGTATTTCTTGGTGTGCTCGCACGCCACTGCAAATGAGTCGTCTTCATAACTGCCGACACCGAACATGACAGCAGGACATGCCTTTAACAGAACGGAGGCTATTCTACACACTGAAGACATTCCTGACATCCTGAAGGGAAATTAAGTATGGATCACAGTAAGTTATGCGATTACGCTGGAACTGAACCATGTCAGAAGTTCACTGAAGAGTTTAATTGCTATCCGTGAGATTGGATTTTGTTAGTCTCACCACATGATGGAAATTCAAAATATGAGTCCATGAAAAAGCAATTACTTGCTTTACTGCTTAAGTGTTAAGAGGCTCTCATTATCTAGTTAAAACCCTTCACAATTCTAATTCAAAGGAAGCTCTAATTTGCTTTATTTACTGTCAAACTGCAGGGCGTATTTTTTTTTTTTCCTTCTGTGGGTGAGACGCAGTTGAGTGGAGTGTTTGACTCTTATTTTCATTACAATAAAACGGCCAACAATAATTATGCTGAAAGGCTTCTTTCTTAATAAGACACAGAAAACTTTGAAAGTTTCACAAACATTTGCAAAAACCAGTTGAATGTTTAAATTAACTGAAATCCCAGTTTGATGATGAGCTCTTATTATTCATTAAAAGCATAATAGCTTAGGTAGTAGAAAGATTTCCTTTGAGTTGAAATACTATTACCAAAGCTGCCTTTATTGTTGCCTAAATGACAGAAAAAATTAAGTTGGTGACCTAAAGTAAGTCAGGTCTTGTTCTTTTAATATAAAATACACTGCATACGAATAGAATAGGATTCAATAGCTCAAAGGCAAGAACACACATTTTCCAGTTATATTGTATGGCTTAAGTTTTTAAAAAGGTAAGAAAACTGTACAACGGCATAGTCAAGCTTCCTGTCGGAAAAGTGCAACTAAATGTATGCAAATTGTGTTTACAGCTGGCAAATGTTTGTCATTATTCAAGCCACAGCTTGTAGACAGTATTGTAGTGGTCAAGGGAAACATTTAGACATCCAAACCTCTCTGAGGCTGCTTACTTAATTAGTCTAGGTTACTGTAGTGATTCAGGCTGCAGAAAGCCATTTTTCCAAGTCGAGCTGGCAGCATACCAACTCGACTTGGAATCGGCCCCTGGTGAGAATGACTTTTTGTAGAATTTCCTACTGATTGAATAATGTACTGCTTTGTTTATCAGCAGGATGTTTTATTTTTTTGTTTCTTTTCTTTTCTCTACAGTATGGCTGACACAGTGAATCCATTGTCATGTTTCTGTCTCGTTTCTCCGTGTTGCTCCAGATCACAAACACGCATTTCGGTCTATTCAGCATCTTAGACGACATACAAAGCGTCTCGTTTTGTTTAAATGAGCAGAGAAGTGTGAGGTTGAATGCTGTGGAAATGCTCCTGAATAAGACTTGTTTCGCCGCATTACACACAAATCAATAGAGGCACAATAACAAATGATCAAGTATCACGTTATGTGGCCATAGCTATCTGTCACTGAGGGGCGTGCGTGAACTCACAAATGTTTGCTGGAGCTGATTCAGTTAGGAAGATGGCACCAAAAGCAGCAGATTTTTTTCATGAACCCCCCCCCCCCCCCCCCCAAAAAAAAAAAAAAAAACAAAAACAAAAAAAAACAATCAATACAGCAACCTTGATCTTTGTTCTCTGAAGAACAGATATCATTGCATTAGGATCACCGAACGGGGAATGCAACTCGTGAAAGTGTACAAAGGAATGATAAAAATAACTGAAAGAATCTGCCATAGATTTTGTTGTTTTATATTACTCTATCAAATAATTTAATTTTCTCCAGGCTGGCTGCCACCAACAGTGTCTCATGATGGTAA
This sequence comes from Poecilia latipinna, assembly GCF_001443285.1. Taxonomy (NCBI): domain Eukaryota; kingdom Metazoa; phylum Chordata; class Actinopteri; order Cyprinodontiformes; family Poeciliidae; genus Poecilia; species Poecilia latipinna. Next base: position 154,325 of record NW_015113301.1, on the reverse strand, counting down.
TATATTTTACATTTAAAAGGAGATCTACTCATATTTTAGTGGCTAAACTGAAAATATAGACCAAGACAGGAGGTGATTTGATGTTGACGCTCAAATCAAATATGATTCCTACAAAAATCTTATTTGTAGGAAATTTGTTTCCTGACTCTGACAGGAACCCAACAGTTTTGTATTTTGTTCAGCTATGTCTGTCTTTTTGTAGATTTGGCTGTATGATTGGGCACGGTGTCCCCCATTTAGTAAAACGCCAAAATGCACCTTGGTGCAAAAAGGACAGGTTCCACATCTAATTTGTGAAACTAAAAGCTTCAGTCAGTGGCCACCTTCACAGAATTTCCTACACGAATGAATTAAAAACGACGAACACTAGAGATCAGTTTCAGATTGACTGCAGCACAAAACAGGATTATTAGCAGGCTAAAAGACATGAATGAGTGTTTGTATACTGTATGTATTTAAAGGACTTAAATATTTAACAGTACTATGAAGTCCCGTCTCTAACAGAACCATTTTGCATCAACACAACTAGAGAACTAAATCAAACTCAAGTTTTTGCAGAACGGCATACATTAAAACAATGTCCCAAATTTCATTCCTTCAGCTGATTCAGGGCCAGCCCATCTCTATTTTAGTAACTTGATGCAACGTTTTACACTGACCTGTGTGTGAATGTGCGCATCCTAGATCTCCTACTGAAAGTACATGCAGTCCAAATACCCGGCGTTGGACAGCACTTGCTTTAGAGAACTAGGTTTCCTTCTAGATTTTGGCATCACTCCATAATGGAAAATAAATAGCCACTGATCAATCTAAAAGATAAAAGATTTGCTTCAGAAATCCCTGGCCTCCTGTGCACAGTTACAAACAAAGAGACGTACAGTGCAGACTGTTTAAATCTCCTTACTGCTTATGATCTTGTGGTAGGGCTATTAAATGTTCTTCAACTGGTCAGTAATTAATCACAGAGACAGTTCATGTACCACAGCCATCCTCCTGAGATATTCGGAGCTTAGCCAAAGCTTGCTAAAAATATTTCCTGTTTTAGAGGCTGAAGGTTTTTTGTTTTGTTCTGAAATTCCTGAAATTATGCTTCTTAATCTCTTTTCATCCAAACCTAGTTGTAATTTCCACTGTTGACATTATAAGTTATTTATTTCTAGATTTCTCTGACTCATACTTTTTATTTATATATAAGGCAAAAATATGCAGATAATTTCTTCCTATGTTTCCAGTCCAGAAAAAAAGTAAGAAAATGTGGAAAAGAGATGGATGGATTGTGTGTGAGGTCACTTGTTGATTCATCACGTCATCTTGTTTGCAATCCAAAAGCTTTTTTTGTTTTTTACAATTTTACTATTCTTGTGTCGTTAGAAATCTGCGATATCGTGCACCTGTGCAAGTCTATTGTTTGTGTCTTTTCCATTCTTATTTCCATCCACTGTTACATAAAAAATTATTTTATCTTTTACATTGTCTGCCCAGTCTTGCAGATCTCCTGGTACACATGATTACTGTGTGACTAGACTAATGAGTTTTGTATTGATTGTGACTTCCTTTGCACAGTCGGACCAAGATTCTTTAATTTAATCACAACCCCACAACATAACTGCATCTTTAATATATGAAACACCTGCTGTAATACCACTTCAGCTTTTGTTGTTGTTGTTGTTGTGTATTAAATTCAGCCGTGGGAATCGCAGATATTTGCCTCATTCTTCTAGTTTGACTAAATCCTACTTCCTATGGAAAACCTCACTGGTTTACAGGCAACAATATAGCAAACTGTTTTCAAGGAGATGATTTTTAAATGTCTGAAAAGGCTCCCAGAAATCAATGAAACATGCACAGTTCATACACTGGATTTGCTTGAATAACCTAGGTAATAGAAAAACTTTTATCAAAGCTTCCTCTCGCTCTGCAAATGCAGCTTTGCTCATTGGCAAGCAGGGCCATCTTTTGAGATTATCGGGAAGTGTATTGCTCAGAAGAAAAGATTTATTTCATACGCAGCTGTAATAATTAAGCAAACATCTTTCTTTCTCTACTGCAGTGTGTGACTGATATTTCAATAAGTATTAATGTGTGTTACTGAACTAATTTCACCGAAAAAATAAGTGTGCTTAGGAAAAGGAATATCAACTTTAACTGTTTGTACTTAAAACGTGACAGCAATATACAGTTTTTAGTTTGACAGCTTCCGTCAAATGAATGAACCAAAGCTAGTCAACATGTTTTTTTTAAAGTATATGAGAACTCATCTTTATGTCAACACATTTCTTGTGATGACATTAACGCATAAATTATATGCTTCATTGATTGTTTCTGTGCTATTTTCTGTTCCAGAAGTGTGAATAACGACGCTGTTGAAATGGCAATCCAGCCTTTGCTAACATTTATGCCATGCTGTTTTAAAACTCCTTTAAAAATCTCCAGCTGATGGGAAAACAAGGGCTTTGTCTCTTGTGCATCTTAATCGAGAAGACTAGCTAATTTATTTAGATAATTTCATTGAAAATTTGAAACTCGGATATTATAGATACTCATTAAACAAACACACAGTGATATCAGTCATTTTATCTGTGGCAAATTAAATCATTTGGCTTTCAGGTAGCAGCAATATAAAATTAAATTTCTTCAAAAAATGTAATATTATATAAAAACAACAAAATCAAGACTTTTAATGCGGAATCGTTCTATTGCAGCCCACTGAAAGGTAAATGTTATACAGTAAATACATTCAGTATTTGGCGACCAGGACTCATTTTGTATGACTGACCACATGAACGTGGCATGGAGCCAGTCAGCTTGTGGGGCTGCTGGGGTATGAAGGAAGCACACTTTGTTGGATCTGCTTTCTCACATCTTCCTCTCGATAATCCTTTGTGTGCTTTAACATTTCATGGTAGGTGACTGTACTGATTTTCGAATTGACTAGCAGACGAGGAAGTCTCCAAACCATCTCTGATTGTGGATTTTTTTTTTTTTTTTTTTTTGCAGTGACTCTCAAAAGTTTTTATCCCATTCTCACTTGATATCGTTTGAATCTACACCAAACTCTTCATCTGGCTTTGCCTCACGTCTCTCTTATAGTGGTGGTTATTCCTGTGGTTTTGCACCTTTTCTAACTCAACTCTCTGTGAACATGGTTAGATATGACACTCTGTGAAAAGCCTGCTGCTGCTGTTGTTTTTCAATCTTTTTTTTTGGCAAGCAGGGTACCTGGAAACCTAAAAAAAACGTTCAGTTTTTTTTTTTTTTTTTTTAGCATGCAGTTTTTACATTCACTTCAAATTCACCTGCTACTAAATATATAGTACATAATATATCCCCCAGTGGTTATTTGTATATGTTCCCAAACATATGTAAGGATTTTAATTCTAGCAAAGTGTGAAGATTCTTTTTGAATTTTTACGCCAATTTTCATTCAGTCATTTTTTAAAATACTTAACAGAGGGAGGAAAAATATTTCACTATAACAAGTGGAGCACAGGTGAAAGATCATTAATTTTGCTTTCAGCGTACACAAGTGGATGTGATCTGATATCTATATTTCTGTCTTAAAGCATAATTTCTGCCTCAGGTGAATATTTTTTAGATAGAGAGGCGTACATGCACGCATCTGTTTATCTTGAATTATTACCACAATGTTTATACATGCTCTTTATAAAGTGTACAGCCATGTTTATGTCTTTAATTACATTTTAAAGGATTAGTACCCTGTTCTTATCCTGCTTCTCTTGAAGTTCATCACTTCAGAGCTTCTAATTATCTCCTTAATTTTCAATCAGAACATTTGGAGTTAATGCACTATCTAATTATTACAGCACATATCATCATGTTTTTGCTTTAATGTCCTCGGTTAACTGGGTTTTTAAGCTGATTCCTCTAGAGGACCAGAGAACGGTTCCTCTTGAAGTTCAGGGAGATGCCCAGGCTTATACTCCCTAAGGTCTGCAATGCTGATAATGTTCTCTCTCCAATGAGAGTCAATAGGAAGCGGATTGAGAACTGCTGCGTTTGTCTCTCTCACGCTCCTTTCGCAATCCCAATCATCCACCTGGATTTTCCACTGCCAGACCTTCAGCCCTCACCTCAGTGCATCCTTCAGACAAAGACTTGGCTGTCTTTGTGAACTACCGAGGTAGATGTGGGGAGCTTATTAATTGGAGGATGAATGAAATTACTTCAGTCGTACACAACACTTTCCAGGACCCTCAAAAATGCTTTACAATGAAATTAGCCATTCCCATTCACGCACATATTCACACACTGATGATGGCAAGCTATTGGATAATAGCCACAGCTGCCCTAGGGGCCGTCTGACAGAAGGGAGGCTTCCCATATCATGCCATCGGCTGTGGATTTTATTAACATACTCAGACCTGATGATCATTATGTACGCATCTGTCTTTCAAACATGTTAAAAATGATGCTTGCTTCAAAGGGCATTCAACTGTGAATGCACTGTACCAGTTATAGATATAGACAAAGAAAACGCTGAAACTGTAAAAGCCAAGTTAACATGAATGATGGCTTATTGGATGATGCTAGATGATGTAAGAGGGGTGGGTGTAAAAATAAGTTCATGCTACTACCCACTCCTATCAGCGTGCAAATATTATTTTACTGTCATTTTTCTTTTGTTTACTTTTGTTTTACATTTATTTTGTTTGTATCTTGCTTTTATTCTTTTATTACACTACGTTCAATAAAGTCAAACTCAAACCAGAAGTCAGGTTTGAAAGACAGATCTCCAGGAGGGTGGAGCATATTCGCCAGTCCATCATCAGGCAACACCCCAGCACAAACATAGTCACACTTAAAGACAATTTAGAGAGACCAATAAACCTTGCAGACATGTTTTTGAACTGTGGGAGGAAGTCGAAGTACCCGGTGAGAAGCCTTGTATGCACAGGAAGAACATCGTATTGTTTTATATAGATTTTTTTTTAAGTTTAGAAAATTCTTTGAATCATTAACTGGCTTCAGGTCTTTGTATTTAATCTAAAGACATTTTTTAGAACTCTTGTAACCATTTTGCTGACAAATTTTGTTTGAAGCATCTACAACTCCAGTTGATGGGATTAAAGGAAACTAAGGAAGTTTTTCTATTGTGTTCACTTTACACTGATCACAGCAAGTTTCTGTTTTCTCCCTGCCTCTTGCCATCCGCACCTCCTCACTTGAAACAGACAATGAAATAAAACCCTTTTCTGCTCAATCGCTCCAGTGGACGACGCACTGAGACCCATTTGACGACGCACTAAATGATTTTTATTTTCTGGTGGAAAAAGAGGGTCTGGAACCAATTTTTCACTGGCGCAAAGAGGGCAAAGGCAGGTTTTGGTATGGCAGTTGATAAATGACTGGTGGGAGGTAATCCATCTGCTGCATCAACAAGGAATAGGATTGTCTACTGTGAAAAAAAAAAAAATATATATATATAAAAAAATCACAGTTGGAGGCGGATTCCTATAAAGTCTGAACATGCTGTGGAGTACAGTAACATGTTTGTGTCTGCGTGTTTGAGCGAGCGATGGAGTGAGTGTCTTTCAATCTTTCTCACTTTTTTTGCTTCGTTTCTCTAGTTCACGCACACACACACACACACACACACACAAAGAATGGCCATGTGCCATCTTGCCTAAATACCAACTATCTATCATCCGTGATATTTCATATATTTTAAATTCAATAAGCCAATATGATTTATGTAGTGGCTCGGGGGGCTTCGATACTTTGAGATTTAAGGCTAGAGACAGTAAAATGCATTAAGTAGTTCTTTGTTCTTTGTGTGTTTTCACTGACCAGGAACAGCATCTGAGGACTTCAGGTCTTTTGTGTTTGATCCTGTACAAAATCACATTTCCATTGCATCCAACTCTTTAATATTAAATTCAATATCCTGCAAAATGACCCTAGGGTGTACTCTGATACATCCAACTGCATTTGTTGTGAATTTCTTTTTACCACTAGTGAACTTTGCACATTAATGTTTTCAGTTTCTTCTTCTCAGTAAGGAATCACTATCATGTTTAAATATCAATATAGTTTGAAAATAAAACAAATTATGTAGAACCATCAAAATCAATCTTAGAGATATTTTAAATATTTCATTTTTCAAAAATATGTTATTATAGTTTTATAAATAAATAATGTAAAATATAATTTTCAGATAAAACCTATATCTTGTTTTATAGGTTATATGTATTGATAATTTTATATCAATACATATAACCGTTTGTCCATCCATCTCTCCATGACCCAATGGTTATGTAAACATGACTGTTTTACCATGTGGCCATTTAATAAGTTTCAGATTTATATTAAATTTATCTCATTGTGAGAAATAACTGTCAAATTGTGATTTTTTTTTTTGTCTTCCCAGATTTTGACCATAGTTTTTTATTTCAAGTTTTGCTTCATGATATCTCCACCTCAGTCAAGAACACATTCAGTCCACCTGTCTGCCTTTGGATTGGTGCTATTGCTTGGTTGTACTCAAGACACAGAAAAAAAAAAAGTGCATTTCTTTCTGCTGTTTATATTTTTTATTCATGCACCTACCTTTTGCAATAACGGCGTTCTTCAGCTGCTCCTGGTCCAGGAAATAAACAGCAGGAGAATAATAAGATTCACATTCAAAAGTCTCCCTCTGAGTTGCTTCCACAGCTACAAAGCACTCAGAGGAAGAAGTGGTCCACATGTAACTGTGTATTCTCACAGTACGACTGCAAATACAGTAAAAGTGGCTGTGTGTGCGTGACTGCATACAGTTGTGGTCTGAAACGTACTTACACTCATTATAGGCTTCAATTTGGTGCTTTAAAAAATGATTTGAGCCTTTTTTTGATTGGAATGAAAACGTGCAACTGCAATAATTATTTTAATAAATGTCTAATAAGGTTTAGTTTATTGTAATCTATACGGTGCACTAACGATAAAAAAACCATCATCAAGCTTGACAACTATTTTTTTTTTATAAAGTCTGAAACATCGTCTTTTCTTCTCCAAGCATGTCTCTACCTTTTGTGGCTTAATAGCTCAAATTTTTTTCCTGATCTAAACATTTCGCCAGGAGGCATTTGACTTGGCAGTGCGACCCACTGCCTAAACGATTTACCTTCTTTCTTAGTCTGTCCTCTCTCATTCAGTTCTCTGTGGATGACGATGCTGGTGTTTTAGCAGCTTGACAGGTTCAAGATTTCAAACCAATGTTTGAATGTCCAAACCAATTTCCTTTCATTTCATGGTGACAGTTTGTGTCAGACGGTTGAAAATTGGACACAAATGGGTGCTCCAACACAAATTGAAACTTGTGTTTTGGAAGGGCTACAACTGGCTAACATTAAGTTAAGGACCACGACCTCAACACTGTGGGGAAATTTGAGGATTTTACAAGAAAAGTGTGGTCAAGGCTGGCAAAACCGATGAACTTTAACAACTGTAACAAGAGAAGAGGTGCCTTTTATTGGACTAGAGGCGTGGTCATATTTAAGGGCTCTAGGAAGAACCCAGAGTACATGAAAGAGAGGCCGGGATTCGAACCCAGAACCTTCTTGTGGCAAGGCAACAGTCCTACCAGCTGCACCTCTCTGCAGACTTCTTACTGCAGACAATGCTTTCTAAAAGTATATTTCTCTTAATAATCTCAAAGCAATTTGAAGTTTTTGTAACATCGCACACATTTTAATTAGTATGTGGCATCTTTCAGCTTTTCTTCAACAACTGACTTGTGTCTAAAAGCTTTGAAAATATATGCTTACAGCTGTTGCTGCGTACCACATGGCTATTCCTTTTGAAAACCTTTTCAGTTTTAATGACACTTTCAAATAAATGATCTAAACTATTAAAAAGTGTTGTTCAGTTGTAGTTGTAAGCCAACTCTGTGACTAGACTGAAGAAACATTACATTGTCATTTGTTCAAGTTCCTTTGGAGGGTTTTTAATCTCTAATTCTGTGAATCTAAACCGCTTGAAGTAGGCAGTTCCCACGGGCTTTGAGTTGGATATTTGATTCTGGTTTTTTGTTACCCATTACCTCCAAGGAATTTGCATAATTTTTCACAGTATTCCTTTTTTTCCTAACTGTTTTTCAATTTGTATTGTTGATTTTGACTTACTGCTTTGTTTCTTTGTTGTTCTCAGAGAAATCCCGCACTCTGTACTTAGTGCTTCAAACACTAAGTACAGAGCTTACCTTCTTGTTGATTCAATCAGGTTTCTTTCTTGGAAGAATTTGGTAATGAAATGATTTCTTTTGTCTTTAGAAGAATTAACCTTGGAGCTCGTAAGAGGAAATAATGTCTCCATATCTTACTGGACATGAGTGGAACGGTGGTGTGCAGACGGGGCTTTCTTTTGTATTTGCGTGGGCACTATTTTTTTTTTTTTGGTTGTTTTTCAGTGAGAGCACCTCGAGAGGCGTGTTGCAACACAAATCCCCAGCAGTACATGAGATGAAGAAAACAAATGAGCACTTTTCCTGTTTTCTGTGCTGAAAGTGGAGTCTCTGTGTGCTCTTTTTCTACCTCAGCAGGGGAAGGTGTAGATGTGTAGGCCTCTGTGAACTGTTTTTTTTTTTTTTCTCCCTGTTTGTGAGCCTTTTCAATGTATTTGCCTTTGAAAGGGAGGGAATGGAGATAGTATTTTGTAACCTTAACCTCAATATTTAAATTCACATCATTTCTATCATGTGTTTTACTTTTAAATCAGGCAGAGAGCAGTTCAAATGTGTAATTTCTATTATTCTAATGTAATATCCCTTTGTCTTGGAAAGGTGCAGTGACAGAAGGACCTTAGTCACAAGATAACAAGGTTCCCACGGAAATAAAGGTATCTTGCACACATACATACACACACCTACGTGTATAGACACTGTAGCGGGGTCTCTCTCTCTCTGTCTCTTTTAGTGCTAGACCAAACCTGTAACCCCAATAGGAGCAGTGGGTCCCCACAACATAATGTGTGTTAGGAAACTGGTCCTTAAAATGCATACGACCATACACACATAATATTGCTAATTTGGATATATTAGACTGTTATGCACACTTACAAAATATATATTTGTTGAATCAAATGGGTGGGAAGAAAATAAATTCCCCAATGGGGTGACGTGTTTAAGGCACTGTTGTGTGAAAATCTCTAGACCATGTCACCTTAATTTTAACATCAGAAAACCCTCAAAACCAATCCAGCATTTCCCCTGGTACAGGAGAATTTTATTTTCCTAACTAAATCCTTTAATGAAGAATGATGTTTTTTTTAATTAAATTTTGCTTTTATCCCCTTCAGTTGCAAATTACTTTATTACTTCTCTTATGTGACTTGATAACAGTGTTTTAGAAGGACCCATTTTCACAGTCATTGAGGGCGAGGCAACTAAAACGTTTCTGCACAACTGTTCTTTTAGCGGCTGTGTAGACGCACACAGCAGCAACCTGTTTGTTTGACCAAATAAGAATCTACAATACAGAATGAATATCAGATTTTGCATTTGTGACCAGTTTATTTCGATTATTAAACGCGCTGCTAATAAACACTTGGAGAGAAATGCCAAAGAGAGAGTCACTTTCTAGCTACTTCCTCTCCATTTGTTACTGATCACAGATAATAAACCAGTTATCATTCTGATCAGAAATTCAATCACTCCTTTTCTCTCTCTCGGTGTTTGAAATTCCTTAACTATAACACAGAATACTCAATTGTCGGTTTAGTAGAAGACAAAAGGGGGCGTCTGTGCTCCTGTAAAAAATGATACAAAAATATTTCTCATTGTTTTATTAACAAAAATGAAATATATTATTACTTTTGCTTGATCTAAAACAAAAAAAAAAAAAAGGTTTAACCCTATTTAATGTCATACAGTGAGAATGTCTTTTATGACCTGCATATCTGGTTTCATTACATACATCCTGGATTGTATGCATATTTTTAATTTTGTTTGTGTGGCTGCACAAAACGAGAAGGCTAGCAGATGGGGGTGTAGGGCTACACATAAAGGCTTTCCTTATTTGTGACTAACAAATAAAGAGAGCCTACATCCTCAGCCCACATTATTTTGTGACAAACAATTAAAACTCCACCTACTTAAAGAATATGCAGAATCCCAACAGCAGCTGCTTTAGGGTTAATGACTTATGCTAATTTTCCGGAGAGTCAGCTAGCTTGTTTTAGCACAGTTAGCCGACTCCCTCGTTAAAGAAATCTCTGAGCTGTTTTAGCTTGTCACATGATACTTCTTGTAGAAATCAATCACTGTGTTTCATTAGCTCTTTCTGCACTGGGAGTGTGATGCATTACCTTTCTTAATTACTCATGGGTGAAGCAGCTTGGTAATCTTAATCTGTTAATTAAATTTTCAGCTCATGGATCTGACAAAATAGACCTGAAACCTGTTATGTTTGCATGCTGGATGAGGGAGATAATTCACACAGATTTCAAGTTCTAATCGGAGATTATCAGGGGTCCCAGGCACGAAAGTTCAAAGCATGTTTTTTTTTTTTTTATTAGTAATTTTATGGATAATGAGATTAAATATGTTATTTTTTTTTTTTCTATTAAGAGGATTAACATCAGATGCCTATGGTGTAGAGCCTCTGACTGTTTATCATACAGTCAGACAGGACAAATGGTATTGCCACGAGAATATTAATCACCTCTTTCTGTTTAATGCAGTCATTTAATTTATGGCTCAGTGGATAATACCAGAGTGCAATGATTTGTTTTACTGGCATGTTACACATTTTATAGAAAAATGGTCCACTTTAAGGTTTAAAACCTTAAACTTTTAAGGTTTATTTAAAAGTTTATGTTTGTCTCTGTAGTGCTGATCTAACAGTTTTGTGGCATCGAAGCTTCTGTAAACCGTTCCTATTAAAGTGACACATTCATCAGATAGAGGTGTTTTCACTAGAGGTTTTGGATTTATTTCCGTCTGCAAAATAAGGTTGTTTTGTTTGTTTGTTTGTTGTTTTTTTTTAATATATAAACCAAGCATAGTTTATGAGTGTTTTGATCTTTAACATATAAGGCTAGAAAACGGTAATCGCATCTTAATTTGACTTCTGATTTGATTAGAGATTTGTTTTGTGGAGATATAAACGACAGTAAAGCAGGTTAACAGTTTAGGGAATAAACTTCTCTGCTGTTGTAATGGAATAATTAGAGGCTGTCAATAGTAGCAGAGTGAGGGATGGTAATTAAAGATAATGGTGAGTCAAGAGGAAGGACAGAAACCAGAATAGCTGTTGAATCAGTGTCAGCCTTTCTGTTTTCTTGCTCCTCTTGTTGATAAACAGAAGGAAACAATCCACTAACAGAATAAATCCTCGTCTTGAATCCGTTAATTTTCCGCAATTAAGTGAATGTTGTTTTCTGTTTCTGATTATCAGTAGATTTGGATTTAATTTTAAATGAATTGATCTTGAATTGATTTCTTTTAAAAGACCTTAACTCAACCACGCCTTACAGGTTACAATGCTCTGAAAGTCTGAATTGCTGGTCATACATCAAAGAGCTTCCTTTGACTTCCTTTATCTTGGTTGTATTAAATGAATTTGTCCTGAACCATTTTAAATTAAAAATCATTACATAACTCCCCGCCATAACCTCACACTCACACTGAACACCAGATGGCACTTGTTTATTTATTGTGTATTGTGCATATTTAATTGCATTTATTAAATGTCACAGTTAGCTGTAAACCATAGTGATTGCACACCTTTGAACTTGTCATATGTTTACTGCTTACTTACACCCGTAACTAAAGGCGAGTGTGAAAAATTTTCACACAACTGATTAAGTACAAGCGAATGAGGTATTCAAGCTCTTACCCGTCATCATTACCAGCCATTCTTGCATTGATTTGGTGTGGAGTACTTTAGATGGTATCGACATGTACACTCTTTCTGCCATGACAGCGCAAAACATATGAGTGTTCTCCTGGATCAGCTTGTTGCAAGTACATCGTTAGGCTAACGGCCTAAATTTGTCTCTCACTTTGCTTCTGGTTCTCCTGAATTTAACCCACTGAGGGACATGGAAGGATATTTCTATTGTACTCTGTTTATGCTGCAAGTACTTTTTTTTTTTTTTGTTAAAACCCCCAAAAACAGTCGGGGAAAAAATGACCACCTTGTCAAATGTGTTTTTTCTTTAAACAGTTCAGTAGTTTTTTTGTTTGTTTGTTTGTTTATACTCGTTCATGAAAAGTGAGCAAAGACCAACACAGATGGAGAGAGGGAGAGTATGGAAAGAGACAAGTCTGCACTGAACTGAGAGAAGAGGTGAGAGCGACGGCAGTGGAAGCCTTTGATCTTGGGTTTCTAATCAATGGGGATTATAGTCTGCCTGCCTGTGTCGGTGCTGATTATTGCAGCAGGATCAGGGGATGGTAGATGTCGAAAACTGCAGCACAAAAATACACAACTGCGCCATCATGTCTTCTGTATTTGACTACATGCTTGCACTTTTTATTGGTGCTATTAATTCAATTTGAACAAATATTTGGAAAGATTATGCAGGCGTGTATCACAGCTAAGCATAGTTTTTAGATATTGTGTTGTGGAAATAATACTGTGGCCTATGTGATTATGTGGCTCATGTCCCAGCGATTTGACTCGTGTCGGATGGAAAAACAGTATAAAGCAATGCTACGGAAAATAAGTCTCCAACATGTAGATGGATAAACTTTAGTGTCCTTAAATCTACATAGTTTTGAGGTCTGCTGGAAGCAGCCAAATATTTCTGTTTGTCTGTGAGGTGAAGGATTTTTATTTTTTTTCAAGTTTTTCTTTTGTTTAGAATTGTGTGTACCGCTTTGACTTGCCAAGGATTATCCACACATTGTACACAGAATTGTAAAGCATGATGCAAACAATGCATGATAGTATAACAATGGCAGAAAGAGCACTAAAACATGATTGGAAACAACTATTCTTTAAGGGACCTTTGTTTTATTTATAGCTGCTGCCTTAGCAGCGGTTGGATTTTATTATATTTCTGCTTTGTTTTTTCTTCTCTCTGTTACATCTCTGCAGTGGAAAACAGTCGGAGCTTTCTTTCACTGTGGCAGGCTCTCTCCTAATGAAGAGGACCTTTTGTATCATCTCCTGACCAGGCTATTCTTGGAACTGATAGCATCAAAATCAGATGTCCTGGAACAGAGATGTAGCAAAGATAACGCCTTCAGTCTGACCTCCCATTTCCCCGTGTCGAAGGGTTTTCCATTTGACCTAAAGTTGGCGCGATCGATAGAGGATGTCTTAACTGGCTCTCCCTTTTTCTTAAGTACCTGATATTTCCTTAAAACATTACTGCTTGAACGATTCAAGCAGTAATGTTTCTCTACAAATCCGGTACAAGATAATTTCCATCGATCTCTCTATAGAAGATGCGGTGCGTGTGTAAAGTTTTCCCAGCGTTTTTTAAACTTCCCAGTCAGATTAAATAAATTACTCACTCGTATTCGATTTCTAAATTTCCTATTCGTAAATGTATAAGTTACAATAAATAAATCCAGATACAGCACAATTTATTTGTCTATTTTTCATAAATATTTGTTTTGCTATGATCAGTTTCACTTGATCATAAAGTCTCCGGGTCCTGAAGATTTCAAGATGTCCAGAGCAGGGCTGCCTTTGTGTCTCAAGCCTTAACTCATGAAAGCTTAAAATGCTCATGTGTAACTGGGCACTCGTCCAACAAATCCCTTAAAGGTAATGAACAATATTTACAAGCGACGCACTCATTTCATGGCTGCCAGTAAAGTAATGTGCAAAGGCCAGCTGGTGTAAGAGAAAACTGCTTTGACAGTTATAGATCAGATCAGATCCACCCTAAAGCATAACATGCTAATAGTGTACGTTTATTGGGAAGTAAAAATGTTAACGCAACACAGTTAACACAACTTAATTTCAAGGAACTCGGCACATTGTTCAATACTTTACATTTGAGGATAAAATGTTTCACAGATTGAGTTTAAGATGTAGTTTTTATTTTATTTGATCAAAAACCAGAGTGAAACCAAAAGCAAACTTTACCTTTTTTTTTTTCTTTTTTTTTTTTATTGGTGTGATTTGCATGTGTGTGAATAGCATTGCCCTAGTGTGTGAATACACTCAAGTGAAACCTGGTGCAGACCAAACATCTGCACCAACTGGTGCAGTTCACAGACTGGCCTCCATCCGAACCAACCACAGAAAACGTGAGCCTTTTTGGACTTCACATGCCACCGTTTTCTGGGCATCTGAGTGAAAACGAGACCTTCAGCGTTGCTTACGCTAGTGCAGCATGTATTGGTTGTACTGAAATCCGATCTGTTTTCTGCTTATTGATGCCGTTGCCAGCGTGATGTGGGTAAGGGCACGCAGAGCATCTTTCTCATTCAGCTCACAGCGTGCGTTTCCAAAATTAGAAATTCCACTGCGAAACAAGCATGGTATGATATGCTCTTGACATTTGAAACGATATTACAGTTGTAGTGAAAGCACAAATGTGCACAACAGAAAAGACTTTAGTAGGACTTCCAAGTTTGTTTTCCTCCAGGGTCTGACCAAAGTGCTTTCCTGGTGTGCATACACCTTAGCAAACAAAGATCAATTGACTAATTAAGGTCTATACAGGCGAGTTTGGTTAATATGTTCTCCAGCGCAAACGTAACATTTTGAGTGCATCTCAAATCGATCGACTTTTTTCAGTTTTCTGAAGGACATTTATAAATAAACAAAAATGTAATATTTTGTATTTATCGGTTTCCAACTAAACAGTAGTTTTAGAAATGTTATTAAAGGAGAAAAGAATCACTGGTACTTTCTGTCAATAGTCATAAAATAAAACATCACTACTTGCACTTCAAAGTAACCCTGTTTTCTGTTGTTTTTTTTTTGTTTTGTTTTTTTTTTTAGCCATTGAGTTGTTTGTTTGGTAATTAAATACAATTCCCGCTGAGTCCAGGGAGCATTTCTTCACTTGCTTTCCTGGTATCATTTCGACAGCCTTAACACAAGCACATGTCAATTGTTTTGATCCCTTGTAGTTTCTTTATCATCAGCGAACAGCTTATGGTATTTGATTGTCATAGCATTTCTGTGTCACTTCAGCTCGCCTTTTAAATCGCATAAAGAGAGGCGACAGACAGACGGCAGATACCAAAGGTGGAAAAAGGATTATGTATTTCTTCCTTCCCCATTTATTGCATATGAAAGATACTGGAGAATGTGTTGTCATTTTAGTCTCACAAGAGACAAAAGCCTTTGAAAGTGGAAGATGAAAGGAGAGGCTCATGAGAAAGATTTGGAGAGGGACCAACACACAACAGCTCACAAGGTGACAGAGAGGAGGTTTTTGATGTATTTTTTTTTTAAGGTCATGCCTGAACAAAAAGATATAGGGGAAGAGAACTGAGTGAAGCTTTAGAAAATTGGCAGAGCTCTACAAATGGTGGCAAAAGGTATACACTATTTGAATGTACGCAGGTTTGAATGCAAAAATAAAAAAAAGAGTAAAATTTCTAAGGAAATTTCTCACATAAGGTATAGTAGAAAAATCAGCATCTCTTATAACTTCCTCTGACTAACTTAACGTTTATCAAGATTTCCAGTGCTTCTTAGTTGATTCTAATTACTCCACATGTTCCTAAAAATAAGACAAATTGAGAAAAGAAGGAAACTGGTAGGCCTACCACTACAAACTATCTCAGGATTAATGCAAGGAATGTTCTTAAAAAATTGATAGTAATTATCGTAATCCCCTCCAGCATTGTGTATCTGCCTTGTGTTGTATTGTACAGCCCTCATAGATGTGACATTTTTTTAAGAATGCTAATGTTATCATGCAGTGTGAGCAGAGCTGAGACCTTGAGTCTAAGTAGTGCTGTTAAAATTCATGTTATTCAGACAGATTTTTTTTTTCTTTTTGTAAATGAGAAAACTGGATAGTTAAACCATTTTGTGATTGCTTTTGTACCTTTGATTATTATTCATGATTGTGTTAAACTTTTAAATGAGTATTCTGTTTTGTGCTGTGATTATAAATTTGATTCTCACAAGGTCGATATAGTTACAATGACAATGTTTTTGTTTTAACTATCATAAAATTAGTTTTTGTTTTTTTTAAGGACCTTGGATGATTTTCTGTGGATGTGTCTGCTTCTAGGTTTGAGTTAATTCAAAGGTTTTCACACAAGAGTTAACTATCCTTTTCCAACTCATCATCTTGAGTGGATCCTGATTCTTACTGCCTTCCAATTTCTCCATTAACAAAATATTCAAGAGTGAAATATCAAAAGTTATTTGTTTCCTTTAATTTCTTCTGCACATGTGAGCATCCAATCTGTTATTTTTTATTTTGTTTTATATATATACTGATGACTGGATGGTGGGCAGTGACCACCTGACCTTTAGAAGATGTTAAATATGCCCACAACATGCATCTAATGGCTTTAATCAATGTAACAGTGCTCTTTTACATCACCAATCAACTGATCATACACTTAATCGATTGATCCTTTCTTAAATATTATCTTTTTTGCGGGTGTTGCAGAGGATATATATTTATATATATATATATAAATATATATATATATATTTATATATATATATATATATATATATATATATATATATATATATATATATATATATATATATATATATATATATATATATATATATATATATATTTCAGTTACTGATCAAACGCTAAACCTAAATGCTAATAATGCCTGAAGAGGAAAGCAGGACTGGTGGGTCAAA
>NW_015113301.1:133207-134259 GCF_001443285.1 Poecilia latipinna | reverse complement strand
AGCTTCTAGGTAGGATTTCGTCTTTTCATCCATTTTCCTCAATAGCAGTCACTAAATACTGGAAAATAAATGCAAATATCACCATATTCTAATTTCAGTTTGTCTAACAGGTTACTTCATTACTTCTCATACGTGTTTTCCATTTTCATAAGTAAATGGATCAGAGAGTGCAGTGTGAAATGGTGTGTGGTTGTCAGTGACCATAGCTTTTGCTTTATGCTGTTAAACTGAATCCATTTTTTTTGGGTCTTTTCTTTGTGCAGCAATAGCCCAAAGATGGAGGGAAACAAAGACTTATACAGCCCTCAGGTTGAAGGAGCAGCCAATGAACAGAGCCCAATGGTCCTGAAAGACAAGGCAATTTGGCCAGAGTGATGAGAATAATGAGAAAGGCATCGTAATGTTGCCAGAGTCCAATTTACAAGGTGCAGAGGGTAGAAAGAGATTGAGAGAAAGAAACTGAGATGCGGGGATGGAGATGGAATAAAGGGGCATGTGAGATGTGAATGAGAGAGAGTGTGAGCAATCACCCCTGCTAGAAGGCTTGGTATTGGTTTTACTTTCATGCTGAGGTGGCTGCTCATTAACCTGTGCAAATGAAGGTTAGGGCTTTTCCTTCATAGGGCAAGGAAGAAGGGGATAACAAGGCCTCTGCTGAAGAAAGAAAAGGGATACTGTAACTAGATGTGGAAAAGACAAAATACTTTTTTTTTCCCCTCACCCTCCACAGTGGATGACTCTGAGCTTAAAAATCAGCGTCTCTGAGTGAACAGATTTACTGTGCAAAGTGACAAAAAGACTTTAGAGACGGGGATCAAGAAAATCCTCTGTCAAAGAAAGAAAATGAAAACCTTGTCAAAAAGATAAGAAGAGATGGTGAAAATGACAAGACCAGATAATAAAAAATGAACGTGGCAAATATATATTTATATATATAAAAGAAAAAGGAACAAGACCAGGATGGACCAAAGGTGCTTTTTTTTTTTTTTTTTTTTTTTTTGGGGAAAAGGGGAAAAAAATCCGGGGGAAAAAAAAAGAAAATTTTTGAAAAA
>NW_015113301.1:125073-129937 GCF_001443285.1 Poecilia latipinna | reverse complement strand
ACAAAAGGTTTTTTTTTTTTTTTTTTTTTTTTTTTCGGAGAAAGGTGACTAAAATCCCGAGGAAGCAAAAGTGCAAGTTCTGCAGAAAATCCTCCTCCTCTTTGCCGAGTGCAAAGCTGCTGAGGAGAGACAACATTTCAGCAGATGGAGGTTTTGTGCCCTCTGGTAACCACCCAGGCCGGGGATCGACATCAGCCTGCAGCATCTTAAACCACAAGCAGCACTTGATGCCGTCTTTTGCGCTGACTGCTCATGATCACAGTGCCTCTCTCAGCAACTGCATCTCGGCAGCTGGGGATATACTTGCAGCGACACCGCTGCAGCAGGACCTTAGTGGAGCTTGCCTCATGAGCACTTTCTCTGTCCTAATCGTGAGTCTCGTAAAGGGATAGTGACAGTCAATTGCTCCCGAGGCTGATTTATCCATTCTCGCAGAGTCCCGAGAGGGACCCAAATAGGAGAAAGACCATGTACACAGATTGAGACATATGTCTACTGGGCAGAGAGCAAACACTTAATCAGAAGGCAGTCGTCTTAAAAAGCCTTGCAGCCATGGAATGAAAGCAGCACAATGTAAGAATGAGAGTTAATGAAGCATTCCAGTGTGTTTCTCTTCTGTAATCCAACTGGGATGTTAATCTCCTGTGGGCCCCACGCTGCCTAAACAAAGATACACACACCTACACACGAAAAGACTATGATCAAGAGGTCTGTGTGTGTGTGTGTGTGGGAAGAGATGAATTCAGGGTCTGCCTTTGTTTATACAGCTAGTTGTAAAAGAAAAAGAAAAAAAGAAACATTGAAATTCTCATGCCATTTTCTCTTCTATTGTGCAGTATTAGGGTTAACAGGTGAAATGAATAACACTTACCTGGCCCTCATGGCACCTGTTAGTGGGAGTGAACATTGTGTCCACACCACAAAGTTGATGCGCCAGATAAAGAGAAAATGAGCCAGGTTAAAAATTTGAGCAAGTCTGACGAATGCGACCAGATCAGCGCATCCGACAAAATCAGAAGGATGGAGGTGCTTCCATCTGCAGTGGTCAGTTTTTTCTCAAAAGTGGTGTAACGTGGTGAGTTGACTGGAGGATCATGAGCGGCCAAACTTCACCGATGCACCGAAACCTTGGCCGTTCATTAATATTAAAAGGTACTGTAGCTCATACTGCTGAAAAACTTTATGTTGATCCTGATAGAGAGAGATAACAAAACACAAGGTGTATTGAAGTTGGATGAGGTTGGGTCTACAGAGATGCAGACCAGTCAGGATCCCCATACTGAGTGCTGACTATAACTCAAAATGACAATGAAACTGTCTTCCGCCAAAAAGATATGGCCCATGAATATTTTGAGGAACTGAACAAATTCTCCACATTTTGAAGAATTTGCTATATCTCAAATAAACATCTAAGGGTTCTACTGGCCACTTCTATTTAATCAGGTTAAACTTTTATTTCCATTTTTAATATACATTTCATAACAAAAGTGACACAAACGTTCCCTTACTTGCTTTATTTGCTTTTATTTTCATTTACACAAAACTGCTAATTAAGACAAGAGAATGTTGGATGGTTTCTGCAGACATGCGTCTGTGAAACATGCATTGAGATTCTGCAGTTTGCTCATTAATTCAAGCATCGTCCAGATTGAGGCTCTGAAGACGGAACAAAGAAGCAACTTTTTTCTCTTTTCCACAGTTCTCTCTTGTCTAAATAAATCTTTCTACCCTCATCTTTATGTACTTCATGTGCACCTTTGCATAGCATCCACTGATTTCTCAAGGGACTTGAACTGTTGTTCCGGTTGCCATGCAACTGTGAAGCTGTTGAAGGGAACAGGCAAAGCAAGTCTCAAGAAACACGATCAGATGTCTTGATCCAAACATCTCCAAAAGAGTAACAAGTCTTAAAGTCGGCTGCAAAACTTGAATAGTGATGATGTGACAAAAAATGTATTGCATTTTGAATGCATGGCCTTTTGAGACAGAAAGGCATACTCTTTCAAAAAGCTTTAATCTTGCTCTGAATTTTTAAATTCTGGATATTTGTGATATTTCTTTTGGAAATGCTGTATAATTGAACTTATAGCAAAACACTAGTGCATTATATGGACTCATTACTGAGCATTTGCATCACTTCTGTCTCCATTTGCTTGGAAAAGAGCACCACTCCTTGAACTTTAGAAAATGTGAAAAGGAAATATAATTTGAAATGTCAAAAAGTTGTTCCGCAAATAAAAACTTAAAATAAGGTTAGCAGAAAGTCAGCTGCTGCTCAGACGTCAGTGACTAGTGACAAGTGTTCAGATTACGGTTGAGTGTGCCATCTACATTTTTGCCATGTTTTTATTTTATGATTTATTTTTAATAAAATTATGTCTCATAATAACTAAACCAATGAAGTTATGGGGCTGCACAGTGGTGCAGTAGGTAGCACTGTTGCCTTGTAGCAAGAAGGTCCTGGATTCGATTTCAGGCTCAGGGTCTTTCTGCATAATATTCCATATTATTCTTTTTACCATGATTACTTTCAGCTACATCGTTTGCCAAATATTATAAACATAAAAACATAATTTTCAGAAATATCCAAGGTTTATGCATAAATTATGAATTTATTTGGAACTTTGAAGACCTTGCTGTCTCTTTAGGGATAGTCTGTGGGCTGTACCTGGGATATTTTTTCCCAGAGTAAAAGGTGTAGAAGCATCACGGTGTGTGACTGTTGCATATGCAAATCTAACCGAGCATGAATAACAAAACCAAGCCTGTATTTAATAAATGACTCGCAAGCCATCTGCGACTCCCGTGAGACTGCAATGAGGCATACAAATTTTATAATGTAGCAAAATAGAAACTTATTTGTTATTCATTGCATTTAAAATTTCAGTAAAAAATGTGAAAGTTAGCATGTAGACGAGAGGTACCATTGCCAATTAAAATTTGCATAAAACGAAGCTTTCCATACATGTTTGTAAGTGTGGACTTATTAGAAACTTCAGTGCTATGTGATATATTCTGCAAGCTTGACTAAACAGTTAACAATGTGTCTAACTGTGATGATTATAAAAGGAAACATAAGGCACCGCTGATGCTTGACTGAACGCGGGCATCAAAATGGTGATCTAAGCAAAGTTACCAGATGGGAGAATCTCGCTGGCTGCTTAAGTTTTTGTCTTTAAAAGATGGTCAGTGATACATGGAGAAGAATAAGGGAAAAAAAAAAAACAAGTTTCCCTCAATCATGATGTTCATGTTTAAGAAACTCAACAGTGATATAAATGGTGTGATCATTTCTCATGTCGTATTACCTTATTTTTGTCCCACATCAAATTTTGAATTTTTCCAAATAAAGTAATAAAATGGTTCTTTTATGAGTTGTTCTTGCTTTAGGCTGTATGAAACTCTTTCCCGATGATGGCAACTCAAATTTGCCATGAAGTGGCTGGTGGGGGGTGTGGAAGATGCATTTAGCCTTTTGTGTAAAATGTAGTAATTTGGTACTTTACTAATAATTTTCTAGTTACCTTTTCTATTTGTTTCATCCTTTTTTGATAGGTTGTTATGCTAAGTGATAGGACAACTTGCATCATCACTATGGTTGTTTGGGATTCACCATTTATTTTTATGTTATTCTGCTCTGCTGTCTACCATGAACAACTGATGTTTTTTTTTAGTTTATTTTTTTGTGTGTGTACCCGGTGACAGAAAATTGGATTACTGTCACTTTGTAATTGCACTCTGAGATATAATTCTTTATTCATATCTCCTCTCTTGCCCCTGAATCACATTAAAGATGAAAGATTTCGCCATACCAAGACAGCTCAGGGATAAATTTCATTTAACATAGAAGAATAAGTAAAAAAAAAGACGAGATCAAAGTTTTTTCTACCTGACTTTTAAGCCTTTGGGTTTTTTTGTGATTCATTATACAGTCTGGGTTATTTTTTAAAAGGGGTTCTTTAATGGAGGCAGAATAATTTTCACCTTCCTTTGTGACATTACAGAGAAGCACTGATGGTTTTTGTTCTAATACGAACAAGCAGTTTTATTTTAGCCTTGGAGGGAGGCGAAGCCAATCAGTTTCTCCCAAGAAATCACCTGTGATTGATGTGACAGCAAACTTTCAACAGGATCTTGAACACCCTGACTTTACATCTCCCCTGGTAATAAAAATGTAGTTGTGAATAAACTAAAAGAGCCATCAGTATCTTACGTAAACCTTCTTTTTGTTCTTTTGTAAGACTGAAACCCCCCCCTGCTGATCACCTCCAGTTTTGACGAACAACACAGTCATGAACGCATCAAATCTCTTCATTCATACAATTATTTTTCCATTTAATTATTTCCCAAATCTCATGCATTTTTAAATGTATTTTTAAATATAAAACAAAATGACGTGATGGGGCTTTGAGGTTGTGTATATCGGAGCATTTGGCTTTATGCTGGCTTGTGTTCTTTTCTGAGGGCATGTGCACTTACTGCTACAAAAAGTAAGTATTCAAAGCCAGCTTTTAATGCCTGGAGCATGTTGATTCTCTTGAGCTGAAATGAGTGGGTCTCTTCCTAATTGAGCCTCCATGAAAAACCAAATCTAGCTGTTAGCGATAATGCTTGTGGGCATCAGCCTCTTCCATTATCCAGTTTCATGAGCTTCTGACTTTCAACCTATTTTAAACTTTTTAGCACTCTCTTTGGAAACATATTTTTAAGTTGAAAATTAATTTCATGTTTTTTTTTTATTTTATTTGGTCTGATTTTATTTTGTTTTAGTTATTAGCATGTTTATAAATGAAAAAAAAAAAAAAAAAAAAAAAAAAAAACCCGTTTTGGGATGAAGGGCCCATCTAATTTCCCTCTGATTGTT
>NW_015113301.1:110565-121990 GCF_001443285.1 Poecilia latipinna | reverse complement strand
TTTTTTTAGTTATTAGAATTTTTAAAAAAAAAAAAAAAAAAAAAAAAAAAACAATCCGTTGTGTGATGATGTGACCATCTAATTTCCCTCTGGATAGTTTGCATTAACATCTAACAAATGACCAGTTTGGATTTTAGTCAGTTTTTAGATCGCCTATTAGAATAACAAGGTAATCAAAACATACCAAAACAGGTATGTGAAAGCAAAAGTTGCTGACGAATCAGCTTTCACTTGCTGCTTGTGTCAGCCTTTTTGGTAATATGAGTGATAGGAAAATGCAGGTCACTGGGTTGCATAAAACAACCAGTTTTAAAAATTTATGGTGTCAGGTTTTTGTATCAGTAGATAGAATCTCTCAGCTGTCAAACAGCAGGGAGAAGAAAATAGATCACACTATCTTGACTGTTATTTTTATTGTTTACATTTTTAACCAGTTTTGTTTGTGTATGGAAGCATGCATTTTATTAAATGAAATATGAGAAAATATGTCAGATAGTTATAAAATCTAGAACAACTAATGATTACCGTATTTTTCGGATTATAAATTGCTACTTTTTTTTCCACATTTTGCGCCATGCGGCTTTTATGTGGATTTTTCTTCAACCACCAGGGGGCTCTGTAGCAGGAAATGAATCATTGGAAGTCAGAATTGGAACTCAAAGAAGAAAGCGCTAATCTTCATTTCGAACAAGCACATGCTAGCAGCAGGCACGACGGAGAAATGTTTTCAAAACTCATTCCCCCTCATCATGGAAATCACACGAAGAAGTTCATGTGATGCCGCTTTTAAGTTGAAGGCCATCGATCTGGCAGTACAGATCGATAACCGCTGCACGTAAACTCGGCGTCTTTAATAGATTTATTAAGGACGTAAATCGCGTCCTCTGCTGCATCCTTGTGGAAAACCGAGAGCTGCGGAGATGCCAGCGGCTTATAGTGAGGTGCGCTCTATAGTCCAGGTAATACGGTAGATTTTTCAAAAGAATATGTGCATTAATGTAGTCTGACTTTGTTTGATAATTAAAAAAATAATAATAATTCAGTCATAACAAGTATTGTGAAGACTTGGCCTGCCTATATGCTTATTTGGGATTTTGTTATCTTGTCATGTGAAGTTGCCCACCTTGTCATGGATGGATGGATGAATTAAATATTATGTCACAAGATGTTCATTCATCTTAACAATCAAAAGATAAGAACGATAAAATTATGTAATTCACAAGTATCAAACACCTTGTTGCATTTGATCTTAAAATGCTGTCTTTTGCTTCTCAGAGAAAATTTATGATGAACCATTTATTATCCCAGCCTCTCCCAAAGACCGCCTAAAGTAGCTTTTCTGTTAACAGGATGGTTCTACTCGGTCTACTCGGTCTTGCTCACTTCCTCCCATCATTTACATCCCCGGTGTTTTGCTTGGTGAATTTGGCAGATAAATGTCTCGTGGGTAGTGAAACATTTTCCATCTCATAGGCACAGACTATTGGGGCAAAGTCCTTTTTCAGCAAGGCCAAAGTCATCTGTAAAACCAGCGGTGTGGTAACATCAGCTAGATCAGTATATGCAATTACTTTGTTGTTGTTTTTTTTGCTTGTTTTTATGGAACAAAATATTTAATATTGAGAAAAAAAATAACAGTAAAGTGTTCCTTTGCTGAAATGTAAAGTATGTACGTAGATAGGGAAGCTGAGGCATTACATATGCAATAATGACAAAGAAATTCTTTGAATGACACAATCTTATAAGGATATCTGGCTCTAGCACTGTAAACCTGGCTGTTTCTTATTTATGTGCAAATGCACTGAGTCCCGAGCCCGTAAGGCGGGCTAAGATGCCTTCCATCTTGCGCTCTCAAAAGGCTCCAGCTGAGAGAAGCAGGCTGCTTTACCAACATGAGATGCACTGTTGAGATAATAAAAAAGGTTTCTAGAATTCAAATCACAGATCCTCTTATCCACCATACACACACAGAGACATGGTTAATCTGAAGGGAACTGGGAATGAAATTACTTCAAATCTCATTCAAAAACACGATCAAATGTCCTCAATATAAATATTCTGTTGAATTTGACTGATGCATTTATACTCTAGTGACACAAACCAATCAACTCAAAATGATCACCTTTGAAGTTGTATTCCTGATGGAGGCCCTGAGCAAGTTTCGTATTTCTTATTTGCATGTATCTCACTACACCTGGCTAGTAAAACCGAAGTCGATGTCTTATTTGGAGCTTCAGATTTGGCCCTCAAATTACCCAGTTTAGGCTTAAGGTAGTTCCAAGACTACCTTAAGCCTGTTCTAATCCAATTACAGCCACCCTGTTAACAATAGCAATATCAATACAATTATAGATGTATCCGAGTAGAAAATCTGTGTAGTTACTACTTTGCCCAGTTATGCCAATGTACATCATACCTACATTTATGAATATTGTATATGTTTTATTCAAATAAGTGAGCTCTAAGCAAAAAGTGAAATAAAGTCAGGCAGGACTAAAGGTCTATTTTGAGGTTTGAGTTATGGCCACATTTCACAATCTCTTGCTTAAAATCTAAAATATTTACACCAGTTAAAGCTGAAATGAATTATTTTATCCTGAACAGACAGTTGTTCAAATTCTACTTAAAATGTATTTGTGAAATGTTGATTTCTTTTCTTTCTTTTTTTTTTTTTAAATGTCATAATTCAATAGACTTGTCAAACTTGGTCTGAAATACTGTACACTCCGAAACTGACAAAAATGTGGGAAAAAAGCTGTCAGTTTTAGTTTTTAACTATGCTGCTATTCTGATTCCAGTATTTTGCTGCAAACAGACTGGATTGTAGCAGCATCCTTAAAATGACATTGAAAATTCAACCACTAGCCTCATCCCATCACATTCCTAAGTGAGATGACCAAATATCGCTCTGTGAAATATCTTTAAAAATTTCTTAGCTGAGTGCTTAATATTTCTTTTTCATTTTAGTTTTACTCATGTCGTTTTTTTATACAGGACCACAGGCATTTATTTTTTATATTTATAAAGGATAAGCTTTCAGCTCTGCACTTGCACAAAGTAACGAATTTATATTTCAAAGTGTATTTATGTACAGACACATAAAAGCCATTGTACTAATTGCCTTCTTTGGAAATGTCATTGAAAATAACGGCTTTTCTTTTTTCTCTTCCTCTGCTCCTTAATATAATAGGTGTGAGTGGAGGACAGTGGTGAAGTGTGTCGCAAGGATGCCAGAATCAAAGCAACTTCATTGCACCACAGAGCGCACAACAATGTTGGCTCTTGCTCTCCTTTTTGCTCTACAGGTAAAACTGCCCTAGCAGTGTTAAAATTCAAGTGTCCCTTTATAGTTATTTGTTTTGTATCCAATCCTATTTAAGCCAAGATGAAATCTATAGTTGGCATACAAATTCTGACTTTTGACAGCATGTATATTTGCTGGGGATTTAAATGTTCTTTTATTTTATTTTATTTTTTTTTATCACTCCTTTGAAAAGCAGGCATTTCTCAGTTGTTGAACCATATTTTAGCAGTTGGTTTTAACACAGTTAGATCAGGATAATATGAACCAATTTTAGAGCAACCCTTTCATTCCCCCAAAATGCTTCATTTTTTTTTTTTTTTTTTTTTTTTTTTTTTGTGAAGTGTAAACCACATTCCGCATTTATTGTTACAGCCAGGCTACAAAAAAAGGGTTCTGTGTTAAATTGGTCTGTGTGCAGCCCAGATCTGTCAAAATCGTTAAATACAGTCCTTAAATGTGCCGCTAAAATGGTTTGCATGCGCTTACCGAGAAAATTTCTACATGTTTCCACAACTGATGGTGCAAATAAGTCAATAGGATTCAAGAACCACATTACTGCTGTGCTCTATGGTTATAAAGCTACAATTCAAGCCCCGCGTGTCAAGTAGGGACATCTTTTAGTGCAGATGATGTTTGGTGTAAATTCACTTTTATCGAGGCAAACAAAAATATGTGCTTGGCAACTGCAGTGCATCTGTGATAAGTGGGAGAAGCTCACAAGTAAATTGTTAGGATTGCTCTTTGGTTGGCAATACATTTTCAGCTTCAAATGCACTTCAGTTTGAAAAGACATGAAAGGGTTTGTGTTTTGTTCATTTGGACCACAAATAAAAAATCCTTTCATTCATAGGTGGGAAAAAAAAGGGAAAAAAAACTTTTGATTTGAGCTTCAAAGCTTTCAAATGGCTATCATTCTGAAATCAAGCTGCAACAACATGTGGAGTTATTCAAATCTTGACATATCTGTCATTGTTAGCTGCTAGTGCTGCATGTTGGTGTACTGAATATGCTCAGTTCTCTGACAGAAAAAAATGGAGCAATTCTTCAGTTTTTTATATATATATATATATATATATATATATATATATATATATATATATATATATATATATTGTATTGTATTGCTAGTCTATCGATACAGGGTCACCAGCCCAATTAAGGTGTTTAAAGCCCCAGTTGTCAGTTTTGTGTGCAATATGGCACTTCCCAGCCTCCATGAGACACTGAGAGAGCTCTCATAGACAAGTGGGGGTCCAACCTTTTAATACTGGCCTAAACAGGTAGTCGAGAAGCAGCCAAGGGGACCATAATAACTCTGGAGAAACAGCTGAGATCCACAGATTAGGTGGAAGAATCTGATGACAGACCTGTTAGTCATGCAGTCCAGAAATATGGCCCTTTTGGAAGAGTGTCATGGAGAGAACCAATTCTTCTTGTCATCTTTCATTTATCATAAAAGTTCTGCTATCAAACATATGGAATTTGTTTTTAATAAGGTGCAACCAAAAAGGCTGAAGCTGAGGACGGAGGTTTAGCATCTTGCACACTGTAAGCCCCCCCAAACCCCCCCTAAATTAGGGTACAGTGTTAGCAGCTGTGGTTGCTAGAATTTTACGATAAAATTCTGGCGACCACAGCTGTTAATATTTTACCCTAAATTAGAGACGTTTCTTCTGTACAGTACAGGCAAACATGCAACCCAATCTCCGATCACAATATTTAAATCCAGACTTTAATCTAATTTGTAACTGATGGTAAGATTTAAGATTTGTTGTTCATATGTGTTATTCATCCACAAGCCTGAGCTGAATTGCAAAACAAGGTTGGACAAAAATCTTAGTCTATTTAAAGTTGGTGAAGAAGACGTACCCCAAATGACTCTCAGCTGTAGATTCTTGAAAATATGGTTCTACAAAGAGTTGATCCAGTTGTCCTTAATGAACATTACATTGTTCAGAGTTTAAATGCTTTTTAATGCAAATTAAATTAAATTAAATCACAATATAGAAAGTTTAAATGGGGCACTAGGGTACTTTTGCAGATATATATGATTACTTCTGTATGATGGGATCTTGCTTCTTACGTAATACATTTTACTTTGGCAGCCAGAAAACCTACTAGCTTTTAAACGCAGAGCTGTCACCACTGATTTTTTGGAGATTACCGTTTTTCTATTTGAAAATAGTTTTGTCAGTGTTACAGTCAGAAAACACCATTTTTCAGATTTTGTCACAAATAAAACGTGACAATAAAATACCCCTGGGCTCTTTTCTTGGTTGTTACTCCATCATTTTGTAAATGCACTCACATCTGAAGGACAAAAAAAAAACAGAGAGAGAACAAACCTGAATCCCCTGAGTCCACAAAATGTGTAATGTTGTTTTTTTTTTTTTTTCATGTTGTCTCTCGCTCCAGGGTGCTGCACACGCTGCTCCATCAGGAGACAACAAGCTGGTTCGAACCACCAGAGTGAGGAGGCAGATCCCAGAGGGGGATCAGTTTCCCTCTGCTTCCTCAGTCAATCAGACACTACGAGAGCAGCCTCTTGTCTTTAACCACGTGTACAACATTAACGTGCCGATGGAGTCTCTGTGCTCCGTCGACCTGGATGCATCTGTGGCCCCAGGTGACCCTCTCATCCCTCTAATCAGCTGGATATTGTGAAGGCTCAATTTAGAGAAATATTCTTGCCATTTTAGAAGCATGTGCAGTATCAATTTTTATTTTTATTTATTTATTTATTTATTTATTTTATTTAAAAAATTGAAGACGTGTTCTTTGAATTGTGCAGATTCTCACGCTGAGTTGGGATCCAGACCTCCAGCTGAGGGACCAGGGGAGCCAGCCGGGCCAACAGAATACGCGGAGCAGACGCTTGATGCAGAGAGTCAGGTGGCTTTTCTGAACATTATTGTGCACTATTACTTTCAGTAATTTCACATGATGACATAAGTTATTTAGAGACGAGTGTTGTTTTTACCCAAATTAAAATCAGTCACTTTTATAGCCCTTGCTGTTCAATTGGGTTCAGTGCACGGAGTCTGTTTGGATTTTTCCATGTCTATTTGCTCTTATTATACAACAACAAAACAATGCGTTTATTACTGACATACATTCCGACAATCGTTCTAAAATTATAATAATAAAACGGCCTCTTGTCTGGAGCCTGGGCAGTTTGAACAATCAGTGTCCTGTCTTAGCTTGCATTTAAGTTACAGATATCTTCTGCCACTTTCCCTCCTGACCTGTCCCCTCCTCTTGTCCTAAGTGGAATTAACAAAATGCAACTGCATAGGATTTATTTATTTATTTTTTTGATTAGTCTGCATTGCTTCATGTATATTTTTCACCTTGTCTGAGAGTGTTGCTGGTGGGGAGAAACCTTACTGTAAGATAAAACTAAAAAAAATAAATAAATCGTAAAACTGTTTGCGGACTGTTGCATATAAAATTCACTCGCAGTAAACATTGTGCTAGTATTAGTGTTTGACCAAAGAAAGCAAGGCAGTTTGCAGGCCTTTCACTTTTTGTATGTGTGTCTCATGGGTAAGATAAGACTCAAGAAATAGTCTGCATCAGGGGGCCCAAAATTTCTCGTATGCTGATCATAATCTTATACTTAAACAGGAGTCTAAAACCTTAATTCTTCAAACATGAACAAACTCAAGAGGACATTCGAAATAGATGACTTTGTTGCCTTGCCAATGCTGTGAAATTCAAACCAAACTGTTGCTCCTTGCTTAGGTGACGTTTACGCACCGCATCAACATACCAAAAGCAGCGTGCAGTTGTCCAGCGATAACCACAATCCAGCAACTCGCCACCAGAGTGGAGATGCTGGAGAGAGAGGTGTCCATGCTCAGAGCTCAGTGTGGATCTGGATGCTGTGGGGAAGGCTCTGCCATGGGTGAGTTCTGTCGCTTCCTGGCGACAACGCATTTAAATAAAGATTCAGGTTTTTTTGTTTTTTTTTTGTGTGTGTGTGTGTTCTTTATGTAGAAAGAAAGAAAAATTGAACAGGTTAACAAAAACAAACAGACAGACAAACAAGTATGCCAAGCAGAAAACACGAGGCACAGACAACATGGTGTTATTGATTCTGATTGGCATTTTCTTTTTACCCGCTCCGTGGAGAAAGGGTGTAGAGAAACCTCTGATAATTCTCCCATCCATGTTATGAGAAGACCAGCGTGGACAGATCCACAGAATAAATGACGGTTAAAGTATCTGCTTCAATGACACCATCACCCATTTCAAATACTCTCTGAAAACGCTCCATCTCCATGGTGAGAAAATGATTTTCTCTGGCAGTCATGATCAGAATCAGAAAGAGGATGACACACTCAGCCGAGGAGGATGGTTGCTGGAATAATCTAATTGAAGCAACTGTACATTTATATGTCCTGACAACTGTTTTCTAGTCTGTGTTTGCAGTTGTCTTATTAAACACAAAGTCTTTGACTTTGAAATGAGTTTAACAAATTTCATTCAACATGTAATGTTTTCTTTCTTGCTTGAAGAAGGTATCAAACTAGAGCCATTTCGTAAAGCAGCCCGTGTCCACTTTTCGTCTTAGGTCGTCTGGACTTTGTCCCGGGTTGCAGCGGCCACGGGAGCTTCAGCTTTGATCTGTGTGGCTGCATCTGCGAGGAAGGCTGGGGCGGCAAAAACTGCTCCGAGCCTCGTTGCCCAAATGACTGCTCCGGTCAGGGGGTGTGCATCGAAGGGGAGTGCGTGTGTGATCGGGACTTTGGAGGCGACAACTGTTCAGAGCCACGATGCCCCTCCGACTGCTCAGGCAGAGGCCTGTGCATCGATGGGGAATGCATGTGCGAGGAGTCCTTCACAGGCGAAGACTGCATGGTCGGACGGTGTCTCAACGACTGCTCGGATCAGGGGTTGTGTGTCAACGGGACGTGCCAGTGCCGCCCCGGCTATGTGGGAGAAGACTGTTCGTTGGTCTACTGCGCCAACAACTGTAGCAAGAAGGGAGCCTGCAAGGAGGGTTTCTGTGTCTGCCAGGATGGCTTTGCTGGAGATGATTGTAACTCAGGTAAGCTAATTTTATTATTATTATTTTTTTTTACCATAAGAAGTATATTGGCATATGTTATTTAACCATGTGAAAAAAAAAAAAAAAAAAAAAATCCCTCAAAAAAGTTGTTCTTCATTAATAAAGATCTGAAAGATTAAATGCTTGAGGACAGAAACACAATAATAATAATACAAAAACACAAAGTGCAACCGAATCCCCCATGGCTTTTTGTTGCAGTTATTCCTCTCATCATTTGAAGATTCTGACGAAAATCTCAGCACTCTGATTAAATCAGTGTTATATTTGTTGTCGAATGCTTTACAGATGATTATTTGTAAAAAACAAATTATTGAAAAGACAAAAAAATTCTTTACAGAAACAAAAAAAAAATCTCGTCTATGGTTGTTGGAGTGCCCAGACCTTTTCAGTACATGCCCTAGTTTAAAAAAATTTGCTATGTGCAAAATATTAAGACTTTATATGCCTAAATATACGAGGTTTTACCATGAGTGTTCAGTTTTAGTTGGAGTTGTCAAGAAGGCAAAAGAAGCAATATAAAACCACTTATTTTGGCTAACGTGGCTTAATAATTAATCATTTGTCATTTTAAATATAACTGGCTAGAAAACCAGTAGATATCATACTAGAGTGGGTGACCAATGAAAAATGGAAAACTAACTTGAAAAGTCTCACAATTTAAAGAGATTAATTTATCATAAAAAATGTTTTGAACCGATACCGTGTGTATCGATTTGGAGAGTAGTCAGTAATTGTTTTTAAAGCTCTGTGTCCAGGGGCCATGCTTTTTAGTCATGTAACACAAGAGTCTTCTCAAGGTTTCAGTGTTTAGCTCACCAAAAAGGAGAGAAACATCTTAATAATGCAGCTTTTTTTTTCTTTTAAGTGAGCTCTTACATTTAGCCTCACTAGTACCGCACAAAGAAAAATCTATTCAGATCATGTTGCACTAGAAAAATAGCAGTTTCAGTTACCTTGAATGAATGAATGAATTTGGCCTTTTCTCATGTTGTTGATCATTTAAATTTACCTTGTCGGTAGAATTTTACTTCTTAAACTCTAATCTTTTTTGTGACTATGATAAGAGATTTGAAGATCTTAACATGCCTGAAGTTAAAAAATAATTAAAAAAAAATATGTGCATGAACATCTATTGAATTAATTTCTCTTAAAAACGGAGAAAAAAAAAACTTACTGTGTTTTGTGTTTAACATAGATTCCACAAGCTTGAGGTGGGAAGATTACAGGCTTCAGCTCCACCATTGTTAGCATACATGCAGGGCTGTGAAATAAACCTTTTTGTGCTGCAAATGCAAGTAGTGGGGGTGCATGACTTGCTGGACAGCAGAAGGTCTAACGATGTTCATTTGTCAAAAGTCACATTCATCTGGGGAGCCAACTGTCACATTAACTGCAGCTGAGACAGTTTCTGAGCTGTGCCTGCCTTTGTTCAAAGCCGGGCCTCAGTGCCAAAATATCTCATCCTCCTCTGCCATTTGAGTTACCTGTCAACAAAATGATGGATGGGGACAGATAGGGGAGCAAGCGATAAAAAAATCAGGAGGGGAAAATGGTATTTCTAAGGCTGATTCATCCGTTCCATTTCCCCGTATTTAATATCTATACCAAGTGAGAGGGACTGATTGCTTATTTATTTTTATTTTTTTTGTAATTAGCCACTGCTTGTAGGGTGAGTTTGTTGAATACAAAACGTGGCAGTTCAATAACCAGAGGAGCACCGGGTGACAGGCTTAAGTGTTTCATGTTATCAGGAACCGAAGAGAAACGGCATGCATTTTTTTCTTCAATTATGGTGGCCTATATTCTCTCAGTATGTGAAATAATGGAGACTGTTGAATTTAAATTGGATCTTTTTAGTCATGGGGTCAGAAACTACACATATATTTTTATGTGAAAATTCTGTGGCACTGGGTACCTAGACAAAAGGTATTCCCCAGTTTTTCTATGACATCTTGTTAAAAAAAAAAAAAAGGTACAGACATGTTTTATTTTATTTATTTTTTTTTAATCATAAGCCCCTCATCACACCTATTAAAAAATTAAGCCTTGCTTGTTTGTGTTTCTCTATAAAAAATGGACTCAAACACTGAGGGGGAAAAAAATGAGTTGTGCTCAAGCTAATTATTCTGGGTAAACATGAGGGAGAAATGATTTGAGAGAGTAGTTATCGATTTATTTACTAATGGGATCAGCAGACTCACTCTAATATGTGGCACAGATTAAAAATCTAGCAATCTATTGGTTGAAATAATAATAATAATAATAAAACAATGTCTTTAGCTGCTTCTGTTCTACTCGGCTAAGAATCCATGTAAGTAGACTTTAATGGGCACATCATGCAAAGAATGACTAGAATCACAGCATATTGTGAAACAAAGAGGGGAAGGGAAAGCTTCTCCAATCCAAAGACAATGAGTGCAGAGGGGTGTGAAACCAGATTTAAGTGAAATGCATAAAGAAAAAGTAAAGAAATGAGCAAAAAGTGAAAGAGAAGCATAATCTGGCTGTATTTTAGCAGTATTGGAGATTGCAGAGTGCAGAATTTGAAAAAAATGAAGATATTCATCAGAGCTCTACGTCAGAACTTGTTCTAGAAATGTGTTTCCATCTCTCCTTTAGTTCTGTATCTCTGTTTTGGAAAAGCCAAAAGCCACTTCAACCGAGAGTAAAACCATTTTTGCAAAACTAAGGAAATTATTTCAAGCTTTGAGATTTCCATCGACTTGAACGTGATACTTCAAAATGAAACAAAAATTTAATTAAACCACACAGCTCTGTTTTTCCAAGACTGGGAGAATGGATATGAACTATTTCAGCTGCCAATAAAAATACTTGTCTTTTCCAGAAGCATTATACAGCACATACAGCGGTAAAACTAGAAGACATTATTAGCCTGCCTAAGTGGGCGGAGCTCTGCTCGGGTTGCTAGGTGAGCGGCTGGGCTCTATTGGGGTTGCTAGGTGAAGGGCAGTGCCTGTCAATTGAGTTTTTTTTTTTTTTTTTTTTTTTTTTTAAACTTCATTTATAAGACCCTGCTCAACTTTCAA
>NW_015113301.1:57014-107441 GCF_001443285.1 Poecilia latipinna | reverse complement strand
CTGGGGGGGGGTGGGGGCGTTTTTGGGGGGGTTGGGGGGGGGGGGGGGGCGTTTTATTGTGTTTTTTTTTTTTTTTTTTTTTTTTTTTTTAAAGCTCATTTTCATGACACTGACTAAACATGAAATTATTGCTAAAAAAACATCTGAGTGTTTTTATTGTTTCAAGTACTAGGACTGTTTCAGCAGTAGAGACCTGAATGGAAACAAAAAAACTTGAAAGGCCCCCTTTGAATGAAATATATTTAATTTAGATTACATAAACAGTAAACTATAAAGGAGGATAAACTGGGAAATTACTCAGCAGTAAAAATCTTGGCAAACAGTAGAAAATGTTTTGTATAATTTTGTTATGAATCTCATCCTTTAGTTGGGATCCCGTTCAGAAAATCTTATTTCAATTTATTTATGTTTTACACTGTCATTTTTTTATTTTTATTTTTTACTTTTTTGCTGTAAGATGTTATTATATCTAGTTTTTAAACCACATTTTATTAAATGTGAGCCAGTAAAGGAGCCCATGCAACATCAGACCTCTCCCCTGGATCTGCTTCTTGTGTAACTGCACATGTCTCTCTATGCTCATAAACTGTAGGCTTAACCTGCTGCTCTCTTTAATCAGTAAGGAGAGGTTGAGAAGAGGAAAGGATGTGGATGTTACTGGGGCAGGAAGGAGATGAGCTGAGAGACGGGGCTAATTTGTGTATTCGCAGATGGCAGCATACTAAATGAAGCAAAAATGTAAGAGTATCATCTAAGCTGTTTCGAGACATGAAAATGTTAATATATCACACGAATGAAGACAGATTTTTTTTTTCGGGGTTTAATCAGAATGTGAAGACAGAATCAAGCAGCAGCAGCAAAAAAAAAAAAAAATTACATATGAGCTGACATTCATACAGACAACCCGTCTGAGAACATATTATTCACAAGTCATTTTATTAGATTAGGGTTGCAGCCACATTTTACCTGCAAGTCCATGATGCAAATCTCCTGCTCCACAACATCCCAAAAGTGCTCTACTGGATTTCGATCCAGTAGAGCACCGTGTGTGGAGGTCTTTGAAATCATTGTTGTTATTGTTTACTGTTCAACAAGCACATCTGAGATTACAAAGAAGACACACTGCATTTGTTTATTACTTTGTTTACTCTACCGTATCCCACAGTGCAATGCAAACCTTGTTACAGATAGATTTTTGACTCAAGCTGTGTGCATTGACCTGGTAGGTGTGTTGCCTCAGGGTCAGATTGCATTCACACCCAATACGAACTGATCCAGAGTTTCTTTGCAACTGTCGCGAGACAGAGGAGGCGGTATGGGGATCCCCGTCTTGGTGTGATTGTTCTGTTCACAGCTACAAAACACACCAAGGTCAGAGTGAACCAGAATTTGTTTTAAACGGACTAAACACGTTAATTGTGATAACACCTTGAATGTATTTGGTTTAGACTGAAACTATACCTTCTGACAGAATGATGTCTAAACCCTTAAAAAGTTTTTGCTCTTGTGATGAACTCTTTAGTAGTTTCTGTGTAGCAATCTACCAAAACTGACATGGATGTATTGATTCTGAAATGGCCTGTTTTTGAATCTCAGTTTTAATAGTACTTAGTTAAAATGCCCTTTGCTAAGTCACACTGTTTTTGATCTCCAAGCACTGTCTATACTTGGAATGGCCGATGGTGGCTCAGAAAGTTGGAGTTTGTCCTGTCATTTGTGAGTTGCTGGTTCTAGTCCCTGCTCTGTTTGTCTCTGTCGTTGTGTCCTTGAGAAAGACGATTCACTCACCTTGGCTGCTGGTGGTGGTCAGCAGCCACCACTAGCGCTGATGGCTTGGCAGCCTCGCTTCTGTCAAACTGCCCCAAACCAGTTGTGGTGACAATCCAGCAGCTGTACCACATTCAACATGTGAATGTGAGACTATAGTGTGAAGCGCTTTGTAGTCCTCTGACTTGTTAAATTACAAGTCATTTTAGAGGCCTGCGTGACTACGCTTAATCATCAGAACCTTATTCATGTTGATACAGAATTTTATTCTATCAAGACGTTAGCTTCACCTACCTGTATTTTGTTGGCGTGAAAGACCTACTGCCCACCGAGTCGTGACAGGGTCAAGTCTCTGCAGAGTAGTGGGGACAATAGCTGCTGATTTCTTGTTCCTGCACTGAAAGTTCCACCTCATCCACTCCATTTTGTCAGGACTGGACAAGAGCCAAAATTAGGATGGACAAAAGAATAGCTGTAGTTCCAGGCTTGATTCTTATCCCGATTTTCTTTTCCTCCTTGGAATCAGTGCCTCTGCTTGTGTTGACATCATTTGTGCTGGTTAACTAAAAAATAAGTCTGTTTAAATGTTTCGTGTAATGAAGTTGTTGCTGCAACTAGGGATTAGTGATTTTAAAAACCCTTTTTATTTTTTCTTAAGTATTGTATTTTTATCTCACACATGGACCAGCTGAAAAGGACTGAATGGCGGTGCATTTTACAATACATTCATTTTTGCCATTTACTTATGCAGTACTGATAAAAGTAAAAGAAAAAAAATGTTTCTGTAACTTGCAATAATGAATTACGAGAAGGTGAATTTTAAACTTATCTGAGAGAAATAAATTGACATTAGTCGTGCATCGTAACAACAGCTACTGTTAAAAAATGTTTTGTAATTTAAGTCTACTTCCTACTTTTATATGCAGGTGGCAAATAATATTTTTCACACTTTCTGAAACATTTATTGTTGTACTTTAGTGTTTCAGATAATCAAATTAATATTATTATTGGAGAAAGGTATACAAAATATTTTTTTTAAATGATGATTTCCTTCTCTCTGGTGGAAAAAAAAAGCTTTAGAAAGACGCTAACTTTCTTACTCAGGTTGTTTGTCTTTTATTGAAATTTATTTGACAACTGTGCATGACAAACATGCAAAAATACGAGAAATCTGTAAGGGGGCAAAACCTTCTCAGACCACTGCGTAAAGGTCTTAACGCAATCAGGTAATAGAAGTTAATTACACAATGGAGCATCTGATGGTGGAGTGACCTTTGTTGTTAGGCTCAGTCTTTCCGCTGATTACGCCTAATGAGACTTGGAGTTATCACAAGATGCTGAAATGACCTTCAGTCTGTTGCTCTTTTGAATTTAACCACAAAAGATGCAATTTGGATAAATGGTGCCAATTTCTTTTTATACTGAAGCAAAACTTTAAGAACTGTAATAAGTTAAAAGATATAACTTCATCTTCATATAACATCTAATTGATCGGCTGTTTCTGGTGGTTTTCCCATTACACTGCTTCTGGTGTATTTATTGACCGTCTTTGAAGAAAATGTATCCTGAGAAAAAGCTGGTATGTTGAAACCTTTCTTGCAGCTGCATCATATTCAAATATTAATAAAAGCTCACCAGTGTTCGTGTATATTGCATTACTCTTTACAGAAAACGTACACACTTTAGCTTCAGGACAAATTTTACATTCACAGGAACTCTACTCCTGTCTTTCATCTTGATTTATGTCTCTGTTTTTGAGTGAATGACTTCACTTCGCCTGCAGGCTGACCTTATTTCATCACTGTTCATCTTTCCTCTGGACTTCTGTTGCTTCCCCTTGGACTTTTATTTTCTTCCTGTACCCAACCAAGTTGAGTTGGGCTGCTGAAATAAATCTCGCTGCAAAATGTTGGAGAAGTTGTTCGTGCCGCTTTAAAATAAACAAGCTGCTGCACAGCATGTTGCCCGTCTGTCAGGCACGTGGGAAAGTAGTTGAAGTGGCTTCTGAAATGTCCCAAAAGTTCCCAGAGGAGGCCTCGTTGTATGGCCTCCTGTGCTGCGGAGGTGAGAGGTTGTTTATCACACCGTTGCACTCATTGGCCCTTTACCTGTGTCCGCTTCACGCTTCTTGTCTTTATCGCTCACTTGATCATCTTTCAGGATTAATTATTTACTCCTCTCACGCACACGCTCCATCCACTTTTCCCACTCTATTCTGTCCTCTGTGTGTCTCTGACTTAAACCGTTCGTGTCCACCGCTTCATCTTCCTGTGTACGTCCTTCACTTGTCTCCCCAGCCCCGCTTTTGTTCTTTGTGGCAGGGGAAGCTGTAAACACTCCTGCATATGCCTCCACATTTACATTCATAGCTGTCGGTCTGGTTTATGGCTGGAAAAGCTCGCCTCTCGCTACAAGTGCAGAGTTTTTTTACTTGTGGGAATTTTCACTATCAGCGAAGTGGTGAAATGAAAGGTGTTTAGCAAGCCGTACGGAGTGTCTTTAATTACGACGATGTTTGTGCTCTCTTTTATTGGAGGCTTCTGAACGTGTGCCGAGTCTGGCGCAGAAGTCGAGATGTAGCCAAACGAATATGGCATTTGATTTCATTTTGTTTCATGAGTGATTGAAACTGAGCCTGTGAGCTGCTGCGGCCGAGTGTTTTATCAGGCACCGCTAATGTTTTTGTTTGCTAATTTAAAGTGTGGAGACCTGCTTTGGGCTAAGCCATTAATGCACACAGCATTTACATTTATTGTATTCACAAATCGTATTTGCTACAGGAGCTGATGCGATCGAAAGCTTTACAGCCCTCATTTACAGCAGTTTATTTATTTATGTTTGCTAGTCAGATGTATTGAGAGTGGTTTGACTGATCAATCATCTGTACTGTACATAAAGGCTATTACACAAAAGTGCATTTAGAAAAATGAGCTTGCTTTTTTTCCCCTCATCATCAGCTGTTATGACAAAAATAACTGGAGTGTGGAAGAAGAATGTTATCTATGAGTGTTTTTAATATTTCAGCATAGTGTCAGTGTCAGATGTACTCATTGCTCACTTATTTTAACACTGAAAAGAGTTGAGAGGGGAGAAAAACTGTGTATATGTGAAAACACTCAGTGAATATTTAAATAGATTACAACGTGTTTGATGATTCTGAGTAACATTACTTTTGTTGTTTGACAGACGAACGCCTTCAGGTGAGGCTTTGCACTGCTTTGATGTTTGAATTAGCTCATTATTTTTACTGACAAAAAAGGATTGTTTACATGGCAAATGGAAATGGTGAGATATGATGGATCTTACTGTGTAAAACACATGCTGCTGAGTTTTTTTTTTTTTTTTTACATATTTCATTATCACTACACGTTTCAGTCAGGCCCTTTACTGATGGAGCATCAATCATGTGTGTGGACAAAAAAAAAAAAAAGGTCTTAAAGACTACTCAATGCAAGCATTTTAATAGTTCATAACATAACCTATCCATTAAGTGCAATGACATTATTGACACTGGAGTTCTTTAAGATGGTCCAAATGGTTGTTGTCTCCTTTTGAACTAATGTTCAGCTTCAGTCTGTGGGATCAGCTAATGTGGATTTGTAATAAAACAGAGTTTCATTTTGAAGGAAAGTTTTTAGCTGGCTAAAACTTTAGAAAAGATTCTCAGATATCCAGACAGAAGAGGCCTAGACTTTTTCGAACATTGGTTGGGAAAATCAAGTTTTTAAAATGTCACACTAATGGGTCAATTAAGGTTGTTCTGACTTGTTCTGAATGTCTTTAAGAAGCAGGAAACATCCAGATTCATTTTATCCAAGCACTTAGAACAGCTTTTAGCTGTCATTTAACCCTTTTTCAACTTCCAGTGTTCTCTGGCCAGTTTTTCTACTTTTAAGATAGTCACATCGTTAAAAAAAAAAAAAAAAAAGAAAATAGGCAGCAAATTTTCACCCACATTGTTAAAATCTTGTAGTTGACAGCAGTTATGTTATTGTATTTTCATTACTTAATCTCAACATTCTTCTCTATTTTCCTTATTTTTTGATGACGTGTTTTTATTCAACATGGCCTCTGCTTTTTAGGCGGAGACCATAGTGTGGAGAGCAGTAGTGTGTGAATTTGTGGTATAGCTTTAAACATGCCTTATGCATGTGATGGTCATTTTTTTTAAACCTCTGGCAAACAATTTGCAGATTGTGAAAGTGTTAAAAAGAAAGTAATCTAATGACATTCTTGCGCACATTGGCCTGCTTGTGCCATACATTTATTTTCCGTATACTAACTTACTCAAAAAACAAGCATATGGCTGAGTCCGGTTTTGTTTTTAATTACAAAGAAAACTGATTTAAATTTAAAATAGTCATTTGTTTTCTTACACTTGCTGTCTTTGATTATTTTTTAACTTTATGGACTGTTATAATTTGAAGTTGAAGGTTTAATCTTTAACAAAGCACAATATATATATATATATATATATATATATATATATATATAAAATATATTTTGTGTGTGTTTGTTTCAACAGTGGCACCTGCCATGAATTTAAATGCACGTGGAGTTACAGATCGTACTATCGAGCTGGAGTGGGAAGGGTCCATTATGGTGACAGATTTCTTGGTGACCTATACCCCAAGCAGCCCTGGAGGTAAGGAGAGATCTCTATTTAATCTAGAAAAAAAATACCATTTCAAACATCTGTCGTGTCATAATGCCGTGCAAAAGCAACAGGGGATAAAAGTGCATCCTTTTGTCATATTTTTTTTTTGTTGTTGTTGTTTTTTCTGTCAGGTGTGCAGCTAGAAGTGAGGCTCCCAGGAAACACATCATCTTGGATTATCACAGGTCTTGAAGCGGGCATAGAGTACAACATCAATGTGTTTGCTGTCATCAACAACTCAATCAGCGTTCCCTCCAGTATCACTGTTTGGACGTGTAAGTTTCGTTCTGTACTTTGTTTATATCATCTTTTCAAAAGACTCACTTGGCAGTTGCTGGAGTTTACGCGTTCAGTCCCAGACCTAATGTACTTTTTTTTTTTTTTTGAGAGGTTTTCCATTAATACATTCTGACAGTCTCATGTCAGTTATATAAATGCATTTACACCTCCCCTTAAAAAAAAGAAAATACTTCCAATTTGTTTAAGATCACGACCTGCTTGTTTATGCTGTCTGGCTGTGATATAACCTGCAAAAACTGCTCAGTGTCACACACACGCTGGCAGGTGTTAATGGCAAGCCAGCGGATCTGCTGGGGAGGCATGCCAGTT
Source organism: Poecilia latipinna (assembly GCF_001443285.1). Classification (NCBI taxonomy): domain Eukaryota; kingdom Metazoa; phylum Chordata; class Actinopteri; order Cyprinodontiformes; family Poeciliidae; genus Poecilia; species Poecilia latipinna. The sequence continues at coordinate 100,408 of NW_015113301.1, read as the reverse complement.
GTTTTCATGCCTACTAAGAGCGCAGACTTATCAACCCCCTAAGTAAGTAATAGCCTATTCATTATTGCAGCTGATGTGTGGCTGCAAAAACATATTTCCATTAGTCCCATCAAGGCTGCTAAAATCATCCTCAATTTCACACATAAGTGAATTTTATTTCAGTTATGGTAAAAATTTTGAGTAATAAAGTCAATTTAGAATAATTAAACTTGATGGAGCCATTTTTCAGTGAGGATGTGATATATTGGGTTGTCTTCTTGAAATAACATTATAAAACAGAGAATCCGATTATCCATCGAGATGTTTAGATCGTAGCTGCTGGTGAACAAGGCATTTTAATATCTTGCAGAAATACTGTGTGCTGGTGAGTAATGATTATATTTTTTGTTTACTGAAGTGCAGATTATATATTTATACAACAAAATGATCATAGATTATTGTGGAAGTACGGAACCTTCTTAAAGTATTCATGCCCTGGAACGCTTTCAAATTCTGTCACATTAAATACCATAAGATTTAATGTGTTTTACAGGTATTTCATAAGACAAATCAATAAAAAACATTCCAAAATGTTTAAGAGATGATTATAATTCAGAAATGTGTAGTGTGCACTCATCTCCTTTACAAGTGAAGGGTAAAATTAAGCTCAACCAGTTGCCTTCAGAAATCACCAAGTCGCTTAGTAGTCATTTTGTGCATAATTTAAACTCGATATAAAAATCTAAATCCAGTTGTTTTGTTAAAACTATAAAAGTTAGGTTAGGTTCTAAAACAATATTACAAGGTTTGAACATCTCACAGAACACCGATCAATTAATTGTGTGCCAGCGTATAATATGACTGAAAACATAACCTAAACTGAAAGTTAAGGTAAGGAGATCACTGCTAAACACTGCCCCCCTACTGCTGGGGTGCTTTTGTTTTGAAGGACAGGAACATCACTCAAAGTTTTGGAGATGATGAATACAAAACAACAAGCAAGTCCAATAGTGGACTGATTTTGATTTTAGCAGTTTTAATGTGCAAGAAACTGTAGTTCATGTAAGGACCTAAATCCAATTAAGTACCTAAAAGCACTTCATCCAGTTTGACCAAATGTGAACTATTTTGCAATTAAAAAAAGCATTTAAAAGCGTTATACTCTAGATGTTTAAAGCTTCTGGAGACATACAGTGGCTCACTGTCTTTTTGCTGTTCAGCATTTGCAGATTAGCCTGTTTGTTGATTTTTCTATGGATTATGACTCCGAGTTATCCGCGGAAAGTCACCTATCTAAGGAATATTTTGTGTATATATCTAAACTATTCAAAAGAAAATGCAACTTGTGAAGCTAGAATAACTAGGCAGAATGGTACTTAACATGTCATTGGTTACCATGTCTGCAACTACAAACCATATCAGCTGTATTCGGATCCAGATCATGGAAAACTTTGACATTTAATTTTAGTCACATGAATCTGGATTGGAATGAACAAAAAACAGTTACACCTTAACAATAAAGAAAAGCGAAAGTTAATGTAGCCTTATTGATAATCAGTCTAAAATGTAGTAAAGTACAAGAATGAAACAGAGTGTTACTAAACAAATGCTTTTTTTCTATGTATCCAGATCTCTCCAATCCAGATGGATTAGTCTTCAAATCTATCACAGAGACATCAGTGGAAGTCCAATGGCAACCGTTTTACTATTCCTTTGATGGGTGGGAGATCAGCTTCATCCCCAAGGTAGAACACAATGTTTAATACTAGGGTTGCATGATATTTAGAAAAAAAAAAATGTGATGTGAAATCATGTTTGAGAATGTTTTGATTACGCTTTTTATGATTCAGTGCATACATACACAGGACTGCCTTCTACAAGTGTGTTTATGCCATCTATCACAAAAAACCCTAATAGACTTTATATGAACTGAAATTATTGCAACGAAACCAAAAAGTCGACACATCCACCTGAATAAAATGATACAGATAACCTGAATGATGAACATTCTGAAAGCAGCAAGGTGTAATGGTTTCTCATGGACTTCTTTACACACCATTTTGCAATGGTCTTGAGGAGCAGAAGCTCAGTTTAGCCAGAATTTACACAGTATTTTCAATATCGCTTTAAGTTTAAGTGCCTGCACAACATGAAGCTTGAATGTAATTAAGGAAGCGGCTTGTGTTAAGGTCATTGGCTGTTAGATGGATAAACAAGCTTACTCCCTTTCCCCTTTTCTTTGTGAAATCATATCAAGGACAGGTTTTGAGCTAAAATGCGAGAAGTACTGTAACCTTATATAGACTCCAAATTCTAATCTCCCCTCTCACAGTAATTGGTTTTCTTCTTTAAGGTGTTCTCAAGGGAGATACCCCCTGTTATGGGCTGGCACTAAGCCCTAAATCTGAGGCTGAGAGCATTTTTGTTTTGTTTTGTTTTGCTTGTTTTTACCGTATTAAAGAAAAGCAGTATCATTTCACTGGTTTTAGCCATTCTCCTCTTTTCTGTCTTTCCATAACTCAATACCTCGTTGGTGTCCATCACCTCTCAGTTTCCCAGATCTCTTGATTATTATACCTTCCATGCACCACTTCTTGCTTGATGTAACTCTTTTCTCTAACTACCTTGCATCCTTTTCATTCTACTGTGCATTCCTTTCACTCAATCTTCCCTCACTGTCTCTTTCTACCACCACAGGGGAAATCATATTAAGGGTTGGCAGTCCCACCCCCCGTGGATTTAATCCAGCAGCGGGGATTGTGAATTTTGACAATCTCGTAATGGAAGTAGGCATTAATGCTTTGGCCTGTGCAACACAAAATTCTCGAAAGGGGAAACAGAGAAAGGGGGACGGGGGAGAGAAAAGGGAGCTTTGAGACCACCATTGTTGGGAAAAGCAACACTGTAGTGCATGTGAGGAAAACTAAAAGCTGTTTTGTTGCAGTTTTTTGAGCACAGAACGTAAATAAACGGTACACGTTGTATGTTAGAGTTAAGGTATAATGATTAGGGTCATGCACAGTGTGTAAAAACATCCAACAGTAAGAATGTCAGTTTTATAACTTTCCTTTTGTAAAAGTATATTACAGCTTCTAGTTTATTATTCTGTAATTCTGCGTATTGGGTTTATAGAAATGAAACATAGCATGATTCCATGTATTTATTGCTAAAGCATCTGTTGACACTGGATCATCTTCAAGTCAAATTTAAAGGCAACGTGCGTTTATTTTGCATCTTTAATTGCATGAAATATATACATCTTTTTTTTTTTAAATCTGTTAAGATTACCGATTTTATCTCTGCGTAAGTAAAGCATTTTTTATGTGTACATGCACAAAAATTTTGCCTTTAACCTCAGTCTTTCAGAAGCCTTTTGATGGAGGAAGACAGTGGGGGTGGATGGTTTCTCCATTATTTGGCTCACAGCAATACCAAGTGACATTTAAAACATGAGGAGCACTCAGAGCATTAAGTGCTCCGCCACAGCAACGACTCTGTCTCACAATCAAAGTGAAAGTCACTGGGTTCTTCTTTTATCCACGCTACTGCTCCCCTGATAGGTTTCATGATATTCTTGCTGCCTGGTAGCGACACACACAAACCAGCAGCACTGCAAACAGAAAGAAAAAAAATAAAATACAGCTACTGTGAAGGGGAATAACAGAGACTACTGTTAACGCTTTTTGGTGCAACTTTTCTACATGAAAAATATTACATATGAGTGGGATTTAGAAGGTTTAAACTTAGCACTTGGACTCTTTTTTGTAGTCAGCATCAGCACGGTTCTCAGTGCTTTACATCATAAAAACATCATACAGTCCCCAATTGTGACACAAGCATTAAACATTGCATTTTATCAAATGCCATCATCAAAATCACCAGTGCACATTGAATATGTTGGTCAATTTTACATGTTCTTAGTGTTTCTCCAAACAAAGGTTTTAGCCTTGATTTAAAGAAACTCGGCGTTTGAGATGTTTTGCAGTTTTCTGGAAGTTTGTTCCAGATTTGTGGTGAATATAAGTAGGATGTTGCTTCTCCTTGTTTGGTCCTGGTTCTGCGTAAGCAGAGTAGGCTAGAACTAGACTAAAAGTGAACAAGACAGAGACATTGATATTGTCACAGAGAGAAACAGCCACTGTGCAAATAACTAAGAAAAACGGGATATCTAAAAACGAGGAAGGGTAGGAACAAGCTTACACAGGTTTGCCCTGAACATTAAGGCGGTGGAAGAGCATTTTAGCAGTTCTTAGCAAGTTTAAGATCCCAGGAAATGAGAGCCTCCTATCAAAGCAAAAGCTCCAGGTATCACACCTTTAGGCTTATACTGAGCAGCAAATATTAGAACAAAGAAAAAAAATAAATTCCTGAGGAAATATTTATAGCCCCTCTTAAAAAATCTTGGGCTGTTTTCTTGCCTGTGAAAATGTTTAATTTTCAGTGATAGTTAAAAAAAGAACTTGCTCTGACATTCTGTGTGACAACAGGATGATCTTTATTACTACTGGATAAAAATAAAACTTCTGAGACGTGTCTAAGATCTAAGGAAAAACTTTACATTGACTTTAGGGGTGAGGTTTTTGAGTAGGTTTTTATAAGCCCTTTCCTCACAGATGGGACTTTAATCACTTTTCTGATATCAGGTAGCTGCTTGGTGTGGATGTGCGTAATTATGAGCACTGCCGGGAGCACATGCATCAATTTTTGAAGTTGAATAATCATGATTTTGCAGCCCTGCATTGCAAGCAGCACATCTCTCGGAAGAACAGGCACGCACCGAAAGAGCAAGAAACGGTGCAGCTCTGGCCAACATTTCTGGAAAAAAAAAAATCAAAATCAAGCTCCTCTGACTTCTTGAAATGCTAACTGCAGAAATACATCCTTGTGTACATGCTACTCAGAGCCTCCCTCTTCCTCTCTGCTACGCAACAGATTCTTCCAAATAGCAGAGTCTGCCATGATTGACCAGGCTAGTTAACACGACCACCACTGACGGCGGATAAACAGTTTTTTTTTTTTTTTTCCTGGATTGGAAAGTTGTTCCTCTGCCATTAGCACATTTAGCAGCATGTTCACGAGGCTGATTGACACGCCCAAAATAGTGAGGAACAGACTGCAAAGGAGATGCTCCAGAATAAAACAGACGTTAACCAGCTACAGTAAGACTTGACAGTGGAGAAGGGACTTGAGTAAATAGACAAAAAGAAATCAAATAACACCAAAAAAATCACACAGTCCTCCACTCTGTGATACGGACAATGATTCTGTTTACTTTTTTCGACTTTTATTGTTATTCAGACTGATTGAAATGTATTTATTCCAGTTTGATTATGTGTTACTGACAAACCTAGACTACATTTTCATATTAGAAATGTATTTAAAGAAAGTTGCTACATCCTTTATGTTCTGCTCCGATGACAATCGTCAAAGTGCAAGTGGTTGGGGTTCTCAGATCAGCAGTAGGTAAAACATCTGTCAGCAGGAAGTGCATTTGCAACATTGACTCTTTGAGAACAGCTGGATGCAGCTGGGGCCTCTGTACTGATGAGTGACAGGCCTTTGGAATTGCACAGACTGCTGCCTCTGCAGAACACGACCTGGAAAAAAAAATTAAAAATCACTGTTGCACATAGTTTTTTTTTGCTTGGTAATATGGTTTGGGAATTTAATGTGCTAAACCATCCAAAAGTTTACAGGTAAAAGGACTGCAGTACATTTCTCTGTACATTTACAGGAAGTGTAAATTGTTTTCAACAAGTTAGTTTTATGTGGACTACTTCGTCTTCTATAGCGTCACTGTTAAAATATCGTTAGCTTACCTTATCACTTTTGTCTATTATTGTAAAGGACAATGATGGCGGCATGACGGCCCAGCTGCCCAGCACCATCACCTCATTTATTCAGAGCGGTCTGAGGCCCGGGGAGGAATATACAGTCAACCTGGTGGCGCTCAGAGAGCAGGGTCGGAGCCAGCCCGTCACTGCTACCTTCACAACCTGTAAGTGTGACAAAGCATCAACTGGAAATTGAAGTGATTTATGATGGATTATTACACTGATAGTTGCAAAGAGCTGGATGCTGACCATCATTGAGCATGACATTTTTCATACATATCCTCCCAATCAAAAGGACGAAATAAAAAGTTTAGAGTTTGACGTGTACCTAACCTGGCAGAGTGTTACCGAAGAGAAGACATGTGACATCTGGGCATATGCATTCAAATATGCAACTGTCAGCCATTGTCTTTAAAACTTAAATATATGAACTATCATGATTACATTTACCTCACCATTCAGATAAATTGGAAGGAAAAGCAAAGTATATGTTTTGTTGTTAAACATTCCTTTTTTGTTCACGTGTCCTGCTGTTAAATTTAAGGTATATCCTATGAAATAGCTCATTGCATACACAAGTAAGGGCAGCTTTGATTTAGGAAAAAAGATAGCTGGAGATGACATCTTAATTGCTTGCTTAACTTTATTAAATTAGGATTCCATAAATCGTCAAACTAGACACGTTGCGTTAACAAAAAAATCTATTAAAATCTGATTTTATTACATTCAGTCTTTCAGATTATACGTTTGGGTGCATGAGTTTGAATGTCTGTAGGATAGGTTTGTGTGTTAGTTTGTCAGCTGAAGTTGCAAAGACAATACACTGGTGAGAAGAGTAGAAAATTTTAGCACTCATCATTCAAGAGCAGCAAGAGGCAGGCAGCCCCAGCTCCCAGAGGCCGCATCAGCCTCAGGCAGACAGACACCAGGCACCCCCCACCTGCTAGCTTTACCCCCACCACGGAGGCAGCTTGACAGTGAAGCACAGGAGAAGTTGCCCTCAGGGCAGAAAGGCGCTGGGAGAGACACGTTAAACCAAACTGCCCTATCGCCCATTGCTATCACACCTGATTCGACAAAGGACTAAAAACCCCAGCAGGACCCAGCTGAGTCCATACATCCTGTGAGCCATAGGCCACCACGCAGAGAACAAATGACCCCCAACACAAACACCATCACGCCAACAAAGCACCCAACCCACTTGTCCTCCTCCTGTAATGCTGCCAGAGCCCCCATGACAGTCCCCACTGAGACAGAGCAGGTGCCGACCCAAGAACTACATAAGGGCAATGCCACTCCACTGTTTCCTGTTTGTTTGTTTTTTTGTTTTTTTTCCCCCCGGAGTATGCATGTGTGCCGGTGTTTAGGTGAAATGTTGTTATGAATGCAGGTGTGCATGCTCAAAATGCATTAAAATTGGTGCTGGAGGTGGTGCCTTGAAGACCCCTCTGCTTTCTGACAGATGATTTAATGTCCACAACCCTGTGTGTCTCAGATGCAGTAAAATTGAGGTGTAGGATGGGTCTTAGCACAGTGAGGAATAGACTTTCCTTATTTGAAAATAAGGACATTTAACAACTATTAAACTTGCTTTCCATTATGCCCAGATTTCTTCATGAAAAATGTTTTTATGAGCAGAAAATAAAACAATAAAGACTTGGAAAAACATCAGTCTTACATTTAGTAAATTGAGTTACTGAAACAAATGAACTTTTTAGTAATATTCTAAGTTATTGAATATGACTGTACATTATACTGGGCATGTTGCAATGCAACATGCTCCTGATACTATGGAAGGAAAATTGTTCAGATGCAAGTTAAAGACTAACTATACAGCTATATAATTGTACATTAACCGTACAGGCATAAAAAAAGTATTATCTTATTACTTATATTTTTGTCCCCAGCGCAAAGTAGCTGATGTATGGGTCCCACTCCTCACCCAGCAGACACTATTTAGGTGTAATAGGTCCAATTCAAATCTCATCCATAACAATTCAGACGCCGACGTCTGCAGTCAAAACACCATCAATTTCCTGTCAAGTCTTCGTTCAGTTTTTTGGGGGGTTGTAATTAGATATCGATTAATAATTCATGTCATCTGCTCATTAATTTTTCACGGCGGCTCGCTGCATGACACCTTATTGGATAAGAAAAAAAGCGGAAAAGACAAATTTGAAGTTAGTAAATTATTCATAACAAAGATTTATCCCTCCTTGGAGATGGAGGGAGTCGGGAAGAAAACCCAGAGGGAGAGCAGAGCCGATGTGGGAGCTGGTTCCCAGGAAGTGGCTTCCTTGGATTGTTTTCTGGGACAAGACTCAAGGGGCCAATTTCTAATACATCAAGGATCAGAATGGACCTGCAATATGTCAAGTCTGAAATTGAGACTTATTTAGATCTCAGAAGCTCACCGCCTGTAAGAATCAGATCACTGTGAGATATGTCTGTGAGAAGTCAAACCTGTAACAAGCGTTGGTGAGTAACTATGCTGTCACAGTATAGTATAGAGCGCTGCTCAAGTTTTAAATTCTGATATGTCTTGTGGAATGAATTATTGTGACATAAAAGTAGTGATGAGAAATCTCAGCTTGGTTCTTTTTGAGTTGAGTTAAATAAAATTGACTTACAATTTAATATAAATCAGATAAAATGGAGAATAATGTAATTGTTGACAGAGGCCCCATGTGTTTTTTTTTATTTTATTTAATTTTATTTTATTTTTTACACAAATGCACACGGACATATAGTGCTTTGCAGAAACATTTGTTCCTTTTCTCATTTGGTCATGGCACAGCTACAAACTTCAATGTATGTTATTCATGTTTTATGTGTTGCAAATAATAATGAAGGAGCCAAAGTCCAATTCTAAATCCATCAAAGAATATGCTGCAAGACTTGATAATATATATATATATATATATATATATATATATATATATATATATATATATATATATATATATATATATATATATATATATATATTTGCTTATGCTCATTGATGGCATTTTACTTTAACAACGAGCCTCATTTTGTAACGGTTAATCAAGAAAGATGTCAATTTGAGTTCTTAGCACCTTTGCTACTTCCGTTATCTGCTAAAACCAGCAGCTGCCAAATTATAGCTTTCTCTGAGCCACCAGTATAAAGTGTTAATTGTAAACATATCTAATATGGCATTATTTTGACATAAATCTCATAATCTTTGATAAAGACACTATGCTGAGAAGTATAGTGAATCCCTCATCTGTTAGGCAGTTGGGTTTTCCCTTATTATCCATGATATGTGTGCAGCTTCTTACATCTTGTAAATACCTTTTCCTGACTTGTATCCCGCTTCATGTTTTACACCTTTCACAGATAAAGTTTGTTGTCAGAGCGTGTGTCAGCTCTGATAGGTTTAACATGAGTAGCTGTCAGACCAGGTTTCTCTGGGGATAAATCCGCATCGACCACTGTCAAACCCCGAGGCACTGAGTGCTAACACAATGAGTTTGGGGGTTTTTATTTTAATGTTCCAATGTGGAATTCAGATCCCCATCTGAGATTGAAACTGAGTAAGTTTCGATCTCAAAAACTTACTCAGTTTCTATCCGAGAGACTCACTCAGAAATGTACTCAGTTTTTGAGATTTGAGTTAAGAGATCTGGAGAATTTTCACCAAGCCCAGCATCAAAATTCAACATGGCTGCTGCACATTTTAAATCAGTAATAACAGCAGAAAAAAAAAAAATATATATATATATATATATATATATATATATATATATTTATTTTTGTGTGTGTGTTTCTCACAGTTGATAACAGTCAGCAAACAACCATTGTTCAGGTTGACAACATGATGCCTCTTTTGTTTTTTTTTTTGTTTTTTTGTTGCTTTTTTGCAGTGATTGATGGTCCGACTCAGCTGATTGTGCGTGACGTGTCGGACACCGTAGCCTTTGTGGAGTGGACACCACCAAAAGCAAAGATCGATCAGATTGTGTTGCGTTACGGCCTTGTGAGAGGAGAGGGCCCGCGGACCACCTTTAGACTCCAGCCCACACTTACCCAGTACTCGTTACAGGTGCACATTTGTGTGTTGTATGAATCATCACAGATCTGATCATATTCTAACATATGAGGGGACTCAGCTGTCATTTATATCACTTATGGAAAGAGCTAAGTTCTCAAGGGATGTCTCTTTATCTTTGCTTCATGCTCAGAGTTATTGTTTCCTCTGATATGCATAAATTATCTAATAAAAGGGTTGCATTGCCACCTGTGTCAGGAGATAAACCAATGGCAAGAAAGAAATATTATACCAGTATAAATAGCTGTGTTTTTGTTTTTTTTTTCCTCCTGTGCAGGTTCTGCGTCCTGGTTCACGGTATGAGGTGTCTGTAAGCGGAGTTAGGAAAGGAAATGAAAGCGGCTCTATCTCTACTGAATTTACAACCGGTGAGGTCTGACAGCAACCAGATGTAGTGATAGTTTACCTGCATGTGTGAATCCAGGAGAAATGGTATAATGGCCTATAATGCATGCCATATTATTTATCTGCATTACACAAAGGAGCTTTTATTTTGCTAAAGGTTGCATAGAAAAGCACAAACTTCAACAGAAAAATCTATTGAAATCATTTGAGTGTATTATGTTCAGCTACGGTTTAACATTCAATCTGCATTGATCAGGAAATGTGAGAAGAGCTAAAGTAGCAGCCTGACATAAAGACTACATATGATAAATTTACCCTTTTTTTTAGTGGTTTCTGGTGCTTTAAAAAAAAAAACTGCTGATATATTTGCTTGCTCGCAATTTCTGAGAATTGGTCTTTGTGTCCCCAACATTGTCAGCTTTATCATTCTTCTCAGAGATCGATGCCCCCAAGAACTTACGGCTCGTGTCCAAGACCTCGACTACCCTCGAGCTTGAATGGGATAACAGTGAGGCTGAGGTAAAGAGACGTGAGACAGATTTAATCCATTTGTCTCAATTTGCTTTCAACCACTTTAAGAGATTGATGGCTGTGGGATTCATCTCAAGATAAGATGTTTTAGTTATTTTGAATGTCAGTTTTGTAATCTCTGTTTTGCTTATGAAATTATGCTGATTAGAGCTCCCGACTGAAAGGTTATTATTAGATTGCAGGGGGAAAAAAAAAAAACAAGTTGATCTCAGCAGTGAGCATTTGAGCTGTCAATAGATAAACACCCTGTCACTCAAGAAAAATGCTGTCTTTACAGTTGCTTTTAAAGTAGAGACACCACAGATTATTTGAACTAAATGTACTAAATGTAGTCATGCAGACTGTAGAATTATGTACTGAAGTCACACAAATCCAGGGTTTCCCCCAGAAAACTTGCTAAGCCCGGTGGTCGGGGCACTGAGGTTGTCCACTGGCGGTCCACCGTGTTTTTGTATTAAAGATGCTAAGTAGACAGAGTACAAATATTACTGGGTAATTGAATTATATGTTATGGGAAATCAGTGTCAGTGAGACGCTATTTAAATCCAAAACTAGTCTTAAAAACAACTAATCAAAAAATACAATTAAAATGAATATCAATTATTTGCACTTCTGTTTAATCCAAAATAAGTCAGTGGCTCAATAAGGCCCCATAAATGCTGATATTTTAATACAGACCACAGATATATAAATGTAGCATTTGTTTACTGAGATTATCAGTGCTGCTAAATTTGATTTAATGGTGTCAGCATACATAAATTGTACGTAAATTGTAAGTAAGTAAGTAAACTTTATATATGTAGCACCTTTCACAGATATGAAAATAACAAAGTGCTTTTCAAAAAATGGAAATGCATCAATAATAAAATAATCTGTTTCGTGTCTCAAACAGAAACTGTTGTGGTTGCTCAAGTTTGAGGGACGAGTTTCTCAGATCTCCACGCAGCCGTGCGTAATAACTCTGGCTGACCAAGTAGACAAAGCATTTGATATGGTTTGGTGCACCGTTTAACTGGAAAAATAATACTAAAATTAATAATAAAATAATATAAAACCAGCGTGATGCGTTACCGCGAGGCGAGCGTGAAAGCTCCTCACCGGGCTGAAGCTGCATGATGAACATCGTTCACCATCGTTAACCACTAACGCTCAGGCCAACCGGGACCATAGACATAAAGTTTACAGGGAAGACAAGGCCACACGCTGGGCTGCGTGTTGAGATGTAAAAGCCAAACATAATACTGTCCACAAAGTTAAATCATTCTCACCACTCGCTCAATGCGCAAATGGCTGCAAACAGACGCGTGACTACAAGTTATTCCTGCGGTTCACATAGAGCTGCACAACCAGAGTTAATGTGGTTTGTTTTAAACTTTTACCTTGATATAGAGTTCTCCAAAGAAAAATAACTACCCATACCGGACTATGTCCATACAGGTCAGCCTGTGTCCAGTTTGAGTGAAAGGAGGTAAACTTAATAAAGCAGCAGCAGCTCGAGGCAACCGCAGAGGCGCCAGCTGTGTGATTGGTCCGCTCTCCGGCTTTAAATGCATAAACTATAAACCTTTTAGAAATAAATCTGCTTCGCGAGTGAAACGCTCAGAACACAGACGCTTGCAATCTGGCTTGAAGATTTATCTTAAAAAAAATAAAAAAATTAAGCGATTCCCCCGAATTACTAATTTTTCTAAAAATAAAAATAAGCAAGCTTAGCCTGGCGGGGGGCCAGGCTTATAATACACTAGGGGAAACCCTGCAAATCCATCAGTTAGACTTAATGCTCAAACTTTTATGGAACTGAAAACATTACTATTGATCAAATGTCATCACTCCCCATCAGTGGTATGCAACAGATATAAATTCACTTCTAGTTCTTCGTAAATCCAACTTAGTACTAATCATAGGATAAATACAATGTAGAAGCTCACAATCTCTAGATTGTGATGCACTTAAACACACTTAAAAAAGATCTACTTTGGAAATCCATCCATCCATCCGTCCATTTTCTTACACCCTTGTTCCTTAGTGGGGTCGGGAGGGTTGCTGATGCCCATCTCCAGCTAACGTTCCGGGCAAAAGGCGGGTTACACCCTGGACAGGTCGCCAGGCTGTCGCAGGGTACCACAGAGACACACAGGACAAACAACCATGCACACACACTCACACCTAGGGAGAATTTAGAGAGACCAATTAACCTGACTACTTTGGAAATATAATGTCCAAAACATATGAAATCTGCTTTTGGAGGTAAAAGGCACTGAAAATCTTTGAATCTGATTTTTCTGGGTGCTTTAAATGTAAATAGTAATGATTCTTCATTCAATCACTGAAGGATTTATTTATTTTTTTTCATTTTATATCAAAGTCACATTTATATCGTTCAGTCTCATTAATCACAAAGAGCAAACCAACCAATCAAGCAAACAGAAAAAGTGAAAATATAAATGTATGGTTAAAAATAGAAAGTTTAGACCTCTGGATAAAGCCAATCAGTAACCATTCCTGTGCAGTTTCTACCTCACCAAATCCCACCACAACATGAAACTTTTTAAAGAAAACTTAAACGCTGACTGACTCCCAATTTAACATTGTTTCCATAATGTATTATAACACTAAGATGTGTTAAAAAGGTTCACATGAGATTTAGGCTGACGAATAAAAGGATACGAAGCATAACATCTCTTTATTTTCCAAAAGTTACATTCAGATTTTTGTTTCTGCAAATGTTTAAATGTTCAAATACAGGTGGAGGGGTATCAGGTGGTGTACAGCACTTTAGCAGGAGATCAGTATGATAAAGTGATTGTGCCACGCAACGAGGGTGCCACCACTAAGACCAATCTCACAGGTAAGTGCAGAAGAAATTATGGTTTAACTTCTTTAAATTTCTGCTGTAAAACTTTCATATATTATTTATTACTGAGCTCTTCAGGGCTCTCATGCTTAATTCTCAGTTTTAGTTATGCTGTTAGTCTTATCACAGTCCATCTAATGAGCACTGAAGACGTTGGGGAGTGACTGTGTTTTACATGGCAGGATTATCTCCAGAGCTAACATTTGGTTGATGGGCTACTGATGGTATCTCCCGATACGCTTGTTGTCTTGCAGGCACATTGAAGGAAAGATGGGTCATCTGGAATATTTTTTTTTTTTCATTTGTTAAAGGCCTTAATGCTGCAAAGGTCCCTGTTTCCACCCTCTTTATTTTCCGTTGCTCATCTCTTCATCTATATTTCTGCAACTCAAGACTTTGACACCTTCTCATTTGACTTTGATTCCAATCATCATGCGGCTGACAAAAACTGATTTCTCTAAAAATCCCTCCTGTGTTCATGCAAACGTCCTCATAACCTTTGTTTATCTTTCAGAGCTGTGATGGAAAACTTCATTTTCTAAGTGCCTGTGAAGAGGAGAGTGTGAAAGTGTCTCCTGGAGTTTGACGTATTGCTCGTTGAATTGCTGCGTCTCTCTCTGTCTCTGTGCATCAGACCTTCTGCCGGGGACGGAGTACGGCATTGGCATCTCTGCCATGAAGGGTATCAACCAGAGTACACCAGCAACGATGAATGCCAGGACAGGTAACACTTCATGATTCAGTGAATGAAAACAAAGTTTAGCTTCCGCATGTTTAGAGTACAGGAAATGCTGTTTGGAAATGTCAGCATAGCAAGTCACCGCTCACTTTGCGGGGAGCGCTCATGTTTCACCCAATATAAGTCGCTTGAAAATGCCAGGCGAATAAGATTTTTTCTTTGCTTTTTTTTTTATTTTATTTTTTTTATAGAGGCATTTAGCAATTTCATTTTATCTGTGTTGGATCAAAGTTCCCATTGCAGCATTTTAAATCTGTAATCATCCATGCTATTTAGCTAATGGCCCTCTCTCTTTATCTCCGCAACCCAAAGGCCATTAGAATTTTTATTGTGCCTTGAGCCGTTTGACTGAGTATTAAAAAAAAAAAAAAACTTGATTCAACCTTCACCTGTTTGAAATGTCAGCGTGGATGCCTCGCTACTCTTTCAAACTGCATAGTTTTGTTCTTTTTAACAGCTAATTGTATTTCTATGGTTTATGTAAAGTCATCCTTTTGATTGTTTTGAAGGTTCTGCCACGGACAAACCCCCTGTAATAGTTAGATTACAGCAACTACTTATGAATCTCTGGCTCGATGTATTTATTATATAATCACATAGGTCATTCAGGAATTGTTTTTTTTATCACCTTCAGTTTCTCTTGAAGTTTTTTCTGTCTTAATTTTAATTCTTAATATCTGATGAGGTAGCTGCAGACAAAGTGTAACTTAACATTGGCTTTAAAGCTATTAATACCCTGCCCTTACACTCTAAAGGGTATTTATTGTTCCTGCCATTTCTTATGTCAGAGCTGTAAGAAAACTGTGAAAATGTAATGAATAAAGTTAGTTAGCTTTAAGGACTGTTGTAAGCTATTATTTTAGTAAACTAGTAATTTATTTCCGTTATTCTAATGATTAATCTAGTAACTGAATAAACATTTTTCCATTATCTATCTGCTACTTAAGCTAGTAAAGGAAATATATGAAAGATAAATTGCGGTGATACTGGAGATACTTTGTCCTTGTGATATGCATTTGAAAAAAGAAAAAAAATAAAAGTTTTTAGAATAATAGTGTCATGCAAAAAAATCCAGTCTCAGGTCTGTCCAGCTAAAGTTATTTCACAGTCCTGCTGAATGTAATAAAGTTATGTTTGCCCTCTGGTGTTGCAGGCCTGGATGTACCCATGGATTTAACTGTGACAGCTTCTACTGACAACTCCATCACTCTGGTGTGGGGTGTAGTCCAGGGTCCAATTGACCACTACAGGGTCACCTACACATCTTCCTCTGGTATCACAACTGAGGTAATAAACACAACAAATATGAGCCGGTTTACCGTCACCCAGGGATGAAGTTCATACATTACAGGGATCCACCCTCCACACTGTTGATTAAGATCTTACAAGGCTCTGAACCATTTTGGATAACCTGTAGTGTGCAGTCGCTATCAATTTGAACTTGCGTGTCTTATTCTTTCTGTTCCAGCTGACAGTTCCTAAAGACATAACCACCACGACTCTGACAGACCTTGACCCTGGAACTGAATATACAGTCACGGTAGCAGCGAGAAGAGGGAGGCAGCAGAGCACTGCAGCAACCATCGATGCCTTTACAGGTAAAGAGAAATGTCAGTTTTGTATTTACACATCTAATGCATACCTTTGGAAGAAGCAAGAGTAGCAATGCGATTTAATAAGAGTCGATGGATTTTTTTCTTTTTATTGATAAATAAAAAATGATTTTTTTTTTTTTTTTTTTGCAGTTTTACTGAAACTTTTCTTGCCAGTATCACTTTAAGTCTCTCAATCAACAAAAATACATGAGATAAATGAATTCCCAAGAGTCTGTGCATAGACAGAGACATGAAAGATCAGCCAATTACTACAGAAGCTAGAGACTGGTCTAAAGATGCTGCTGCATAATCAAGCAAACTGTGACTATAATGAACTAAAGTGTGGCTGCAGGTAAGGTGCGCCATGTTAAAAGAAAACAGAGGACCTTAAAGGCTTTGAAGAAGCAATTAGCAGAGATAAATTATTCAAGTCAGTTAATGAGGTTGTTACAAGTGTTTCCTTACTACGCCTCTGTTTTGCATCTAAATGTATTTGACTTTGTTTTTGCTGGATTCTGTGCAGCACAGCGTTCTCATGGTTGCCTTTCCACACTGTCGTCTTGTTTCTAAGCCTGATGTCATTTCTTTGCATTCAGTCAGTTTCCTCTTTTTTTCTTTTTTTGTCACAAAGTCTGTCCATCAGAGCACATGTCAGATTATCTGTCATTCTTCTGTAGGCTCTTTGTTACTTTTGTAAAAAGCTTGATGTGGTCTTTGCTTACACAAAGGATGATGTCCAAATGACGGGCACCACTGTCTTCTCTGCTGTCATTATCATCACCCTCATCATCTGCTTTCTTGTTCACTGCTACCGTCGTGGCAGACTGGCAGTTGTCGCTATCACTACATCATCATCATTACCATCACCCTCATCGTCTTTCTGTTCTTCTTACCATGGCTTCTTGGGTAACTTCAATTTAACCACCCGCCAAGAGATAAGGACAAGATAAAATGACGGATCAAAAAATTCAGGGGAAAACTATTGACGTGTCCGTCATCTTTTCATTCACCGCTTGGCCTATTGGCAGAAACTGTTTGCACTCAGGGAAACCTGTGATAGCAAAACCAATGAAATATGTCGGGGGCCGTCTGTAGATCAACACCACCTTTACCACTCTTTTAATCAACTATTGATAATGTTTCACCACATTAACCAGGGATTATTTAACTAATTAATTATTACTTTTGAAAGATATTGTTAGGTTCACTCAATTATGCAGGAGTTTCTTTCAAAGGCTAGTTTGTTTGCGTCCAGATTTTAGGAAAAAAAATGATAAAACACTACTGAATTAAAAACCGACAACATGTGTTTAAATGCTAGGCAGTTTGTATCAACTCTCTGATTGGTTTACTGTCATCTCAATTAAAAAAAAAAAAAATATATATATATATATATATATAAAATACAGCACATTTCATCATAACCACGGTCATTCTTTTTGCAATATTTAAGTTTATTCTAAAGAAATAACTTCAACAAAATATTTCTTCGGATAGCACTTTTTGCTTCCTAACTTTTTCCTGCTACTCTAAAGAAGGACAACTGGGGCTCATCATTAAGTAGGACAAAGAAGTCTGCGTGGCACACACATTTCTGCTGACAGCATTGAAGTAAATTATCACTGCAGTCCGTGAAAGACAAAAGCTGGCGGCTCAAACCGACATTTGTGGATGTAGGTCAGTAATAATTGTAATAATTGTAATAGTAGTAATAATAATGCAGCTTTAATGCAACGATTGACGGCAAAAGATCTGTTCAGTACGCGTTTCATCTGGATTAATCAGTTGAGGAAGAGTTATTGTTGCTATATTTCTCCTGCCGTATGAATCCACACGTGGCTAATCAAATGAGCCTCTTGTTGTGTTTGGAGGAGATTCATATATATATTACATTAGCTCCCGTTTGGGTCGGACAACATGACGGCAGCATCTGCTGTTATCATGCTTTCACAGTTTCGTCACATCTTCATCATTATTGCGGGTAATCTCATTAGTTTCTCCATTTCATGACCAATTAAATCATTATTGCCACATGACTGTGGTTTGCTCTGACTCACCTTGTTCATCAAGTCTAATCTTCTCAACTTTATTATAAGGAATCTATTACACCATCCTAGAGCGCTCCCATCCATCATTTCCATTCATCTTGCGACTGTTTGTCCCTTACCGCCTCTCATTCGCCGCTGGAATTTTAACCTGTTCTTGAACGCTACCGAGTGACTTCTAAACCCCCGTTCCTCCAGGGATCAGGCCTGTAACCCACCTTTACCTGTCGGAAGGGACGTCAGATTCAGTGTTGGTGGCATGGAGTGCCCCAGCGCCACCCGCTGACCTCTTCATTCTGAGCTACAGCTCTGCTGACGGGACAGACACTTCTAAGGTGACACTAGATGGCTCCAAGACGAGGTCACTGGTCCAGGGCCTGCTGCCGTCCACTCACTACACGTTCAGTTTAATCACAATACAAGGGGATGTTACCTCTGAGCCCCTTACGGCATCCCTCAGGACAGGTGAGCTGCTCAGTCTGAAATGTGCTGTGTGTGCCATGGATGCATACAGTTTTCAGCGTTTGTGACTTTTTCAAAGCAAAACGGAATCGGCAGCTTATTTTAATAATTGCTTGTAAAGTGTTTCTTTCATGAAACTTTTTTTTTTTTTTCCGAAATAACACTCTTAATCCAGGGAAAATCCAAATTACTACACTCACTTAACTTCACCTAATACAAAGCAACAGCTTCTCAGAATATATATATATATTTTTTTTTAAATCAGAAGTTATGAAAATCAATGTCTTCCATTTTTTAAGCAATTTTTCAAAAATGTAAATGATGGACAATTTTATTACTAGGGCATGTGTGAAATTACTGCACACCTTTCATGGAAATTTGGTGGAATAATTGGGAATGGAGTGCCTCAAGAAAATAAACAACAAAAAAAAGAATGGGAATAAGGTGTTTTTTAAAAGGAGACATTAATGTGTGGATGTCTGAATGGGTGATAAAGAGGGTGAAAAAAGCTGGCAAAATTAAATTAAAAAGGGATATCAAATTAGCATATTTGCAAAAAACGTTTTTTCGGCTTTTTTGCAGAGCTGTAGAAGGAAGACTTTTTTTTTTTTTTGTTGGAGGCAAAAAAGTAAGAGGCTTTTTTGTTCTCCTAGGAAATCAGATGGCTGATACTCCCCACAGTCAAAGTATTCAACTGGAACTCTGACTAATGATTTAGTGTTTGTTCTGAATTGAAGAACTTTTCTGCCAGAAGAATTTTGTGCAAAAACTGGTGACACATTATAGTCCTGAAAGAAGACTTAAAGAACAAGCAACAGGACAACATGGCTCACATTTGGTTTAGCAAGAATTGTCTGCTTATTTTTATTATTATTATTATTATTATTATTATTATTATTATTATTATTATTATTATTATTATTATTATTATTATTTTCTCTATGCATTAACTCTGAAGTCCCACCTAAATTCTCTTCTACTTAACTAAAACACTTTAACTTTCACAAATTAGTTTATTTTATCTCGTGAAATATTTCCCAGGATTTATTTTTTTCCATATTTCATCTGAATCAGTTTGATGGCGACATGCCATTTAAAGTTTAGTATTCATGTTTGAGTGGATAAATTACTAAGAGGAGGGTCAGAGTTGTATTCATTTAAAAACATTTAGGTGTTTTCTAAATTTTTTTCATTTCATTTTTTTCCCCAAGGAGAAATTTGTCGTAAGAAGGGAGGTATTTGAATGAATAGGAAGGCCTACAAGCACAAAAATGAGTATTTTAACCTTTACCGGAGGCTCAGATTTAAACAAAAACAGTTCAGCAGCTTTTGGGCTGTGTCTCTTGCTCTCCTTTTCTGATTAACCTACACATTAAAAGCACATTTTCGAGGATGAAATTGGATGGGGATTTGGAGACGGATGCATAGTATTTCATCCACCTCTCTTTTCAGGGCCTCGCTTTGATCTGCCTTGTTTGAATGTGAGCGTTTATGAGGCTCCGCTGTCCTTTTTAGCTTCGCATTTGATTCATTTGCCATATTTAAAATATGCCGCTCGGCTTTACGTTTTAGCCACAGTTATAACAGACGATTTTGCCGAGCTGACTTTGATAGTCATTTTGCCACAGTGGTCAGTTCAAGTTTCAAACTGTGCTTTGATGTAAGCTTACACAGTCTGTACACTACTGTCATCCGCCTGCGGGACATAGAAAAGTATTATATCTCTGACAGAACAGTTTTTTTTCTCCTCTGGTGGGTTTAAAACCTATTAGAAAATATGTGCATTAGCGCCATACAAATATATAGAATAACATACAATATATAGAATTACATGTAACTGCAAATTACAACAAATATTGTTACTGAAGTGAACATTTTTTAGTTTAGTTTCATTTTGTCTATCTTTGAACAAAACAATATTTTCTAAATCATTATATTACTGTAAGTTTGTAGCACTTAAAAGGACTTATCAGCCCTTTCAGGAGACACTCGCAGAATAAATGCAATTGAATGCACACTATCATTTATTTAGGAAATCTTCTGATCATTGCATTTCTCTGGTATATTAGTCCGTTCACTCCAGGTGTTTTGTGTGTCATTGCCATTAAGGGAAAATTAGGTGTAACAATGTGTTAATTAAGAACAACCTTTGAAGATTTCTATAAAGTTATTTCATCAAGCTACCATAGTAGATTGCATTGTTCATTTTAAGTTTGATCTTAAGGTGCTTTTGCTGCTTTTTTTCTTTTTTTTTATTGGTCTTTGCTTTATTCATACCCTTCAGAACGCTCTGTTCTTTCTTCTGTTTGAAAACAAAGTGAGAACTAAAACTTATAATGAGGCGTCATTTCATTTTACGGCTCTCACATGTTGCTTTTGAAAGCAAAATAAGCCAGTATTGCTCTTGTGAAGCTTTATTTAATCTGGCTTTTGATTGTTTCATAATTAGTTTGCAATATTTTTATTCATTTACTAAACATTTCTACCATATTTTGAATACTTATTATCTATTTGATTAGTGTTTTATTTGCCATTGTTTTACATTTTATCACAGACATTTTTATCTTCATTTAATGGGGCAACAGTGGTAGGAGTTTATCCTGTAACCGTTGGGTTGCTGGTTTGAACCAGAGTTTTTTATGTCTTAGTTGGACAAGATGCTTCACCCAGTAGGTTGCCCTCCTACTGGACAGTACTGGCTACTGTCCAGGAGGACCATCAGCGTTTTAATGTGTGCGTGAATGAGTAAATGCAGTGCAAAGTGCTTTGGAGTTCTCAGGACTTGACAAAGTGCTATACAAGTAGAGGTCATTTACCATCTTTGTTTTGTACTTATGGTTTTATAAGCAAATAAAACAAACATACAAGGGCCATTTATACCATTCTATCATTTTTGAGCTTCTATTCCCATGTGTTGAGCATTGTGAATTTGAGTAGTTAATAATTCTTTACTAATTGTTGTCCTAGAAATGGACCCTCCAAAGGAACTGGCGGTCTCAGATGTGACGGAGGATTTGGTGACCATCTCTTGGATCAAGCCACTGGCTCCCTTTGAATATTATAAGCTCTCCTACCAGTCAGCCAGAGGTAGCATGCGTTACGTTTCATCACGCTGTTTGAACTAAGCGGGTTTTAATTTTATGAAATTCACTATATTAATATATGGAAATCACGGTGGTGTTTCTAGCTACAGTTAAATTAACACGGCATTTGCTTTCTTACACAAGGTACATTTTGTGCTGGCACACTCTGTTACACAGTGTGTTATAGCAATTAATCATGACATTTTATCAGTCGGCTTTAATTGAATTTTAAATTAAAATTCCATACTGATCAGCAATTCATTCCAGATAGCAGCCGGTTACACGGTACACCGTGTATTAAATGTGGGATAACAGCGGGGCCTAAGATTTCGTCATTTCTTGTGCCTGCTTCAGGTCGAGTGGACAGCGAGATGATCGACAGCGATGTGACAAACTACACCTTGTCTAGTCTGTTTCCTGCCACAGAGTACGAGATCAGCCTCAATGCTGTCAGAGGGAGTCAAGAGAGCAGACCTGTCACCACGTCTGTCTTCACAGGTAGCCGCTAACAGTCAATAAGATCACCCACAACACTGTGCGCAGGACAGACAGTGGCGGTGCTGTTTTTTTTTTTGTTTTTTGTTTTTTTTTAGCGCATCATTCTTTAATAAGATTTATTTAAACAGAACATTCTAAAAGGAGCCAGAAAATGTGTCTTAGTTTTTCAGAGTAAAACGGGAGGATGTGCTGATCGGCTCCATCAATGCGACTAAATGCATGAAAAATCACTGATTGTAAAGGGCAGTAAAATAACCCACAACAGTTTAGCCGTATTACATTAGCTTTGGTATTATGTAGCACTTAACTTACTCACCAATATGTTTTTTTTTTAATATTTTTGTTTTCGTTTTACTACAGTATCTGTTGTTCTTAATAGCTACAGATATGTTGATATGCTGTTTTGACAGTGAGTAGCTTTAGTGTGTGTTTTAATGTCTGTGTAGGATTCAGAACATCACCACCCTGCTGTCAACCGTAGCGCAAAGGAAAACGCACCTTGACTCTTTTTTTTTTATTTTAAATCAGTAATTGTTTTCAATATCTGCTTGTATTAGCCTTCATTAGCCTGCATCTATATTTTAATATTTCTTTTTCTGAAATGCTTTATTGTTTCTTGTGCTTGCTTAATGCATCTTCCATGTAAATCCAGGTGGTGCTCAGAAGGTCGCTCAAAAACCAGAGTGATTCTGTCTATGGTGCCAAATTGGCCTCTCAGCAGACAAATGCTTCATGGTGATGTTTATTAAAGGGATCGAAGAGTAGGCCTCAAACACTGCTTTTGAGTAATTGTCTTATATATTGTGGAGCTAAGACTGTGTAACTCCGGGAAACTTTTAAACAAATCACGAGAAACGGAACAAACTTTTGACAAAATGAACCATTAACCATAATTAACAGTGTTAATTAGGCGACCCGACCCCAGATAAGCGGCAGAAGATGGATGGATGGATGGATGGATGGATGGATGGATGGATGGATGGATGGATGGATGGATGGATGGATGGATGGATGGATGGATGGATGGATGGCAGTGTTTTGGTAGTATATGTAATAAATTCAAAAATCTCAGGATTTAACACTTAAAACAAGATTAAGATAAGAAACTTAAAAATGTTCATATGTAATTTTCTTTTCTGATTACTATGACCATTTTCAAGCTACAACAAATGTGACTTAATTTGCAAGAATAATCTGGGATTTCATTCTTTGCTGGACCATCAGACCAATTTGTCCTGTGCAACTGGGTTTCATGCAAGAGTTTGCACAAAGATGTCACATAAAATATAAGATACAGCTGACACTGTAGAACTCTTTCCTGGAGCAACAGATGAAAGTGTCCATACCACGATTCTGTAATTGGTTACCACCTCCCAGCTCCATCTCACTCTGAGCCATCACTCTTGCTGCTTTCTCTCCTCACTTATCTCTTTATCCATTTTACTCTCTTCGATCTTCCGGTATAACTGTCTGTCTCTGCCTTTTTCCCTCTTCCTTCATCTCTCTGTCTTATGTTTCCTATTTATTTCCTTCTCTCTTTTCTTAATCCTACCTTGTCTGGGTCTTGCTGTACTATTTTTTTTTCTCTTTTGTACATGTGAAGGTTTTTCGCTTTGAAATGAGGTGTTAGTCACAAATCAGAAGAACAAAGGACATCCTATTTGCCTTTGTAAAGCTATTCTCGAAACCAAAGAATAGCACAGTGGCTCATTGTTGCTTGATAACATATACTGTTTGATGAAGGAACATTTCCAGCACTCAGATACATTTCTATCAACTAATTCTTTCAATAATTCCAGTATGCTTGCATTGAGCAGAGTCGTTGGGACTTGCCTGAAAAGAACATAACTCTAAAGTCAAGTTTGTTAGAAGTGGTAAATAACATTTTCTTCACATAGCACAAGGTTCAACTGGGGACAATTTTGCTCTCCACAACAATACATTAACAGGGGATTGGAGGAGTAATCCAGCCTTACCCCAGCCGAGTATTTAATGACTTGAAAATCACAGCAGTTTCAACATAACTCGCCTTCATAATCAATTATTGTGGAAAAGGTTGAAAATAGCAGCCAGCCACTCTTTGTTTTGCTAAAACGGCAGGTTCTTTTAATCTAACATGAAACTCCTGACATTAAACATAGACAATGTAGCAATTTGTTTAAAGGGATTATAACTGTACTCGCAGTGTGAAGACCTCTCACTTTTCACAACTCAAACATCTTAATCAGCCACCTTTTTAACCAGCAAAGTAAAAGTATTTTTTTTTTTTTATTTCACTAGACCTGCTGAGATTCTAGTTCTTCTAAAAACCACCTGAAAGGTTTATTTTAACTCGATGTCAGAAGACCCTTTCAATGACAAGATACTTAAAAAGGCTTCGCTGTTTGAACCAATTTCTAATGTACTCACAGAAAAGTAGTTGAATGTCAGGAACAATTTATTTTAAATAACTTTGACTTCTGGCACTTTTTCACGTTGTGTATGTAAAATACTGAACAATTATTACTGAAATATAGCCAAATAATATCAGAAGGCAATGCAAAGATTAGATTTTTGATTTACAACCCAATTAAAACAGAACGAAGTGACTGAACAGGCTAAACACTGTTGGAAAATATTGGTAGTATTTAGTATTAAACACAAAACATTTACTGTGGTGTTCAATAAGCATCACTACGCAGCTGTTCATCTGTTGCAAATTATATAGATATATTGGTGATTTTATATCGAATGCACTCAATTTTACTTAAGAGTCATTGCCGCTTCATGTGATTGTTATTGACAGCATTTAGCATCATAATGGTACTTATTGTTATTTTGGTCATAATGGTTATATTGTTAGTCAATATCGCCATGATGTGTTTGTGCAACGTCGTAGTTACCTTAATGAACAAATAGCTACATGACGGCATAATGTGCAATATCTTATATTATTGTACAAAGGGATTGTAGGCATACATAATCGTTTACATAACCCTGAGGGATTTTAGTGTTAACATTGCTTTATAAAACTTTAGTGTACAACTTTTACAACTACTACAATCTAAATCACATGGACAATATATATTGTGACATAAAGAGAACCGGACAAATGCAACATACAAAACAACATTTGAACGCAAGTGAGAAAATACTGAAGAAAAGATAGCAGAAACATTTTTACTTTTTTGTTTTTGGTAGAAAGCAGCAAAGCTTATTTCAGGTCATTTGTGTCCCTCGTGTGTTGCAGGCCCAGTGAAAGCTGTCATCCTTAGCTAGAGCACTCCAACATATAATTAAGGATGGGACATGTTGTATTTTTTTTAAGTGCTCTATAATCATCAGAATAGTATTTAACAAAATAACAGTCATGTCAGTCACACTGTAAGATTTTATAATAATCCCAGGCTTTTAGGCGATACTTAAATTAATGTCATGGTGGGGTAATAATTATCTGCTGATAATCAGCATAATAATTGTGCAGTTAAAAAATGCTTTAAGCTCAATTGGCTCTACACCAGGGCGGAACAGAGAAATCTGCTGTAATAACAGATCATGTCTCACATTTCACATTGATCTATTAGCAAGCATTTTACTTCCACATGCAGTGTATTTACCATAAAATATCCTAAATCAGCAGGTTTCCCTGCAACTCCCCACGGCGCAGCTCATATACAGGGTAAACATGGCTGCTGCAGCAGGTACAAATATTTGACTTTTCATGGTAGGAGTGTTAGGTTGATACCACAAACACCCCGTATGGCTCAGGGATTAACATGGAGTACATGTTCACATAGTGATAAATCACTTTTTTGTTTCATTAAAAAGAGGCGATGCAGAGAGGAGCGATTGTTAAAAAAAAAAAAAAAAATATATATATATATATATATATATATATATATATATATATATATATATATATATATATATATATATATATATATATGCAAACCTTACAATGGCTACTTGTGTATCATATTCTTTTTTTATAGCTAAATATATATATTTAGTGTCGGTTTCTAAATAAAATATGGATTGAAACTGATTACAAATGCAAACATTTTTATTTAAGCTGTTGAACTTGACATTTTGGATCTTCAATGAGGGTTTTTTTCTTCAAAACCCAAGTATAGAGCCACTTGTTTTTCCTTCAGTAAATACAGCTACATATCACACCATCCTTTTAACGTTAGAAGCCTTGGGTTTGAACCTTTAATCACCTGGCCTAGTTGAAAACTAAACTATAATGTGGCATCTGTTGTCAACATCCCAAGAATTATTTCTTCGATACATCGGCTGACCATCCTGTGCTGAAAGTATAATGCTCTACACAGTGAATGAGTGCCCAAAGTTACAACCAAAAAATATTATAAATAGGGCCCACTCCCCCAACAGCACCAGGCTGTAGAGTCAGCAACAGCTACCATTTGGTTTATGGAAATCAATAAATCTTCATTAGTGCAGACAGAATGTCTGCTTAGCATAGCATGAGATTAGGCACCATTGGTTGCAACACTGTTACACTACTTGTTTGCTTATTTATTTGTTAGTATAGCTGTAAATAAATCTAAGTAAGTAATCTTCAGATTTTAAAGATGCAGATCCACAGCAGCGAGATATTACAAACTCCAAAGTATCGGTTTTGATAATAGGTGTGATTTAAAATATTCCTACGCCATACAGAATAGCATGCAAAGGTTTAAAGCCTCAAAACATGGAGAGATATGAATCCTATTAATATTAGGAAATTAGTTTGAGAGGTTTGCACTAATTTTTCTGACTTTTTTTGTAGTTGATGTAATTGTTGTGAGATTAGTTCACCTATTCAAGCAACAAAACAAGGAACTGTGCGACACTTTAGTGTGCAAATAAGAGCAATTCCATTTTTTCTGCTTTAATAAGGCTTGTATCAATCATCTGATATGTCCAGAAGCTTGGCTCTCACTCAGATTTCCACATCTACCTGCCTCACTCTCTGCCTTGCCAAAATAACTTGCCTGAGGGGAAATTGGGGTTGAAACACTCGGGTTAAAGGTATAATTAAATTCAAACTCAATTGTGGCATGTCCAGCAGTCTGAGAGACGAATTAAAAAGAGGCTGGGGAAACAGAAGGCTCAGGAGAATATTTGAGTTTTCCTATATTATATTTGAATTTCAAAGAGAGTTTCTTTTGCTACAGACTCATTGAATAAAATATTTTCATTCGGCTAGGGTCTGTGCAATGTGATAGGCAGCAGGCATAAATCTGTGCAAGGTAATGTTCATGTGACTTCCATTTTTCATCATAGTCATTTTTATACCAAATCTTTAACCTTCTTTTATTCCAAAATTGTTCCCCTTTTACTCTCTTTGCATAAAAAAACCCTCCACAGTTTCAAGACCATTTTTCTTTTTTTTTTTTTTTTTTTTTTGTATACGCATAGCCATGGACATGCCTGCAGAATTGACAGCCCTCAACATCACTCCACAAGGTGCCCTGCTGAGGTGGAACCCTCCCCTGTCCAATGTGGACAACTACGTGCTGACCATCACACATAACCAGCGTGAGTTGTCATCCGCTTGCTTTTATTCGTTTGCTCTCTGTTTTTCCCTAAAACTAATAAATTAATAGACGTTGAAAGGCAACAATTCCACAGCTTTTGTCTCTTGCATGACGTACTTGCATCTATTTAAGGTTTTTAATTTTTGGGATGTCTCTTGTGTGACTGCCAAAGTTCAAGACATCAATTTAGAACTTTTCCAAGCTCACATGTGATTGATGTTTTATTTAGTTTTGTGTGATTTATGCGTAGCTAGATGTTTTTCGCACATAATTAAAAAAAAGAACTCAGCCCTCATTTCCCATCTTAGCCTCTAATTAGCAGATCTTCAAATGTTTGAAATGCTCCAAGAATACCACATACATTATGTATGTTGTAATACTGATATAAATACAGTAATTAGTGGTGTCCCATTCAGATTTTTTGTTTCATTCCTAGTTGGGAACAGTCTCTACTATCCATTTTACTTGACAGTAATAAGATAACTTGTCCCAACTGGAGTTTCTGTAGACTAAACTCAACTGCATGAAATGTTAAAAGAACAAGTTAACCAAGCCAGAAAGGCTAGAATATGTCCATCATGGGTTTTGTTTTTGATAGTGCTCCAGTAGCAGACAAACATGCAGCCTTGTCGTTGTTTTTTCTAAGACAAATTGCTAAGTTGAAGTCAAACCGCCCAACAAAAGACCAAAGGTTGGATTATTGTAATGCTTTCTATGCTGGACTAGTTAAATCATCTCTGCATCGTCTACAAACTGTGGAAAATGTGGCAGCTCGCCTTTTAACAGGTACTAGATAATGAGAACACATCTCAGATTTCGGTTCGTTTGCTTCCTGTTGGTTTTAGGACTGATTTTAAGATTGTCTTATTTTTAAAATTTTAAACGGATTGGCTGCATCACATCTCAATTATCTTAACACTCACATTGTAGTGAATTTGGTCTGCCAGTCGGTTTCTTTTTGATGCTCCGAGATCTGGGTTAAAATTCAGAGGTGATTGTCCTTTTGCAATTTATGCTCCTAAACTTTGGAATTTCATATGCAGAAGACTGAGATGGTAGAGGCTTTTAAATCTTTGCTCAAGACCCATTTTTTTATCCTTCAGCCTTTGATTTTTGTTATAATGACAGTTTTGGAGCATAGTCTTATTTCACTTAAACCTTATTTTTATATTTATTTTTCTTTAATTGTACAGTATTGACATTGACATTGAGATTAGAGATCCTTTAAGACATTGCAGAGCTGCAGGACCTTTTCTCATTTTGTTTGATTGATGGCTAATTTAAACTTGGTTCAAACAATGCAGTTGTTAAAGAACATGAACTTTGTATGCAGTTCTTGTCTTCTGTGTCCAGATTTGAAATGAAGAGTCAGGTCATTTTTGAACTAATGCTGTGATACGAAAGCAGAAAGAGTTGATGTTCTTTTTAAGCAAGCAAAACACAGATTGAGTAGCTAATTAACACATGCTTTTTGGGACTTCTCTTAATATTTCTACACGATATGGTGGAAAAGTGACTGCAGAGACACTTTGGATTGCTACTCCTTTAAATTTTACATCATTTGGCTGAATAGATACATAAATTTCTTCGTAGGTTAGAAGGCAACCAGATTATATTAGACAAAGAAATGTATCTGATATGAGATAAGAGTATGTGTATGCTGAACAGATATTTGTTTAAAAAAAAAAGCATCAACCAGGATTTGTAAAAGTGCAAAGTAAGGTTTCAACACATTCCCTTGAATGTTAATATGGCCAACCCAGATCAATAAATAAATACTGCACTGAAAATTGCACTGCATTACAAGAAAGATTTGAATCGGCAGGAACACCCACATAAAATCCATAAAAGCAAACCTACATAAATAGCAAAAACTGGTGTGCTCTCCATCACTTTGTGTCACTCTCAGGCACTTGAGTGCCATTAAGCGAAATATGTATTCTCTTATAAAGAAGAAAGCTTATTGCATGTAAGTTTTCATCAATTTTTCTTGCAGTGAAAGATCTTGCATATCAGATTGGTATAAGAAATAGAGAAGTTTGTTGTCCATCAAATACCTTGTACAAAATGCTGTAGTACCATACTGTTTTTTGTTAAAGATTTTTTATAGACTCAGTTAAACAAAACAAATACATTGTCAAATGTCTAAGTTCACAAAACACTTACAGTTGTGATAAGAAACTAAAGTACTGCTTGACCAATGATAAGACCAAACATGTTTCCCGTTCTATATGTTAGTCACAAATGCACAGCTGATTGATTCTGATCAGACTTGAGTTATTTCGGAAAGAAGAACGGACAGATATGTTAATTTGTAGACATACAGTTCTGGACATAAAAGACAACTTTTGCTGCTGTAAAGGCAGCAAATGCTTGTGCAACAAAGTATTGATTCAAAGTGGTGGGGATACATATGCAATTATTGTCACCTTTTTTTTTTTTTTAGAAAAAGTCAAAAACAATTTCTTCCAATTCACAATTTACTCAGGATAATAAAAAAGTACTTGTTGGCTATGTTTTATTTTTTTTCTCTCTCTTTTTTTTTTTTTTTTAGTGACAGCAGACACTTTCCTGGTTGAAGGAAACAAGCATGAGCACCAGCTGTCCAACCTCAAGCCAAGCACCACCTACTCAGTGGCGCTGTATGCCACCAAAGGACCCCTGACAAGTGGCACTGTGATCACCAACCTTCAGACACGTATGTGTTAAATTTATTTAGCTGGTCTCAGCACAATCGGCTCCACTCTGCCTCCGTGGTTACCAGTGGCGCCTCACAGTGGGACGCCCTCTCTCATTCTGATTCAGTCCATTCTGTGTCAAATTGAGATGTTTCACACTGTTTGCACAAGCTCTCAGTGGGTGCATAATTTAATTCACAGGAAAACTTTTTGCATGAATGAGTACTTTTTTTTTTTTTTTTTAGACATTCATGGAAATCTTTTTTAGTTTTTTTTGTTTGTTTGTTTGTTTGTTTCTTAGAAGTCAGCTACTCTTTTTTATTGTCTCAGAAGACATACAACAACATTATTTTTTAGATAATATTTCCTGCTCAGATTTAGCCTCAGTTTTGGTTTTATTTGATCGAACCATAACAACATGTTAACTCTTTTTAGACAAAGGTCTTCGTGAGTATGGATGGTATGTGGACAGTTTTTCAACTTTTAACCAAAGTTGCACATTTTTTAGACTGAAGACATGTTCATATTTTGTCATTTGGGGCTAGCTGAGAATCTATTGATATGGCTTCAATTGTT
The DNA here is from genome assembly GCF_001443285.1 of Poecilia latipinna. Classification (NCBI taxonomy): domain Eukaryota; kingdom Metazoa; phylum Chordata; class Actinopteri; order Cyprinodontiformes; family Poeciliidae; genus Poecilia; species Poecilia latipinna. Next base: position 69,592 of record NW_015113301.1, on the reverse strand, counting down.
ATTTAATTTCTAGGCATTAGTTTTGACCATTTTTTGAGCTATCAAGATATTATCTATTTCTGCTTATACGACTTTATTTGTTGAAAAAAATCCAACAAAGCCTGCAGTAATTTCTATACTTCCCACATATTTTTCTACTGGAGCGTCTGTCCATCCATTATTTTACATGCTTATCTTTACTGGGATTGGAGAGGTGCTGGAATTTATCTCCAATGGTCTATGGGTGGGAGACGGGGGTTGCCAGTCCATCGCAGTACAACACAGAGAAAGACAGGACAAACAGCCATGCATTCACACCCACACCAAAGGAGAAATTAGAGAGACCAATTAGAGAGACCAATCGATATCACACTCATGTTTGTCGACTGTGGGAGGACACCGGAGTACACGGAGAGATGCACAGGGAGAACATGCAGACTCCATGCAGAAATTTGATACAGGACCTTCTTGCTGCAAAGCAACAGTGCTACCAACTGCACCACTGGCATCCCTGTTTTAGAGCATATTGTGATGGACACAGGACAAATGTACAACAAAAAAAAGTCAATTTAGCACAAATGATTTTCTGGACTTCATTAATTTTTCCATCTAGCATTGGATGAAAAAATCTGCACTTTCTGTCTGATTTCTAATCTTCTTACGAGGATCGAAGGGAGTTGAGAGGGTTTGGTGTTCATTCCTCCACATCCTTTCGATCCACTTTCTGACCCAGTCAGCAGAGTGACAGAATTCTCTCACCTAAAGTCCATGGAGATATCACTTCTTATCTGGGTCCTATTCTCTCAGCCAACAGACACGATGAACATCCAGCTTTTTAAATCTCTCTATATTGAATAAGTCTCTTGCGTCTGGCTTGGATTGCTCTGAGGAATAATAGGAGGCAATATGTGTCTGTCCAACAGCCTGGGGTGTTTGGTTTCAGATCCCACCTGGGAGCAAAGCTCAATGTAACAACAGAGTGTGAAAAGTTGTTTGCCGCGTTGGATCATAAGAAGTTTACTTGTGGATGATAAGGAGGCACAGTCAAAAACTCTTCTGCTAAAAAATAAATAAATGAAGGAGTTTAATAGAAGGTAAAAAATCAATTAAGACATGCAAGATGATGCTGGCAAATGATATTTGATCATTGGGTGAAAATCTTTCTCTATACTTTATCAAATACCCCTGTTTTCTTTAGAAAGAGACCACAGAAAGAGTAACACATAGACTCTAGAAACACCTAGAGTATCGACTGAAGATCTTCACTGTGAATGCTTGCAGACAATTATTAAAGCAAGGCATTAATTGGAAAGGGTATTTGTTATAGAAAATAAAAAGTTAAAAATTAGACATACTTGACTGAAGGTCACAGTCAAACAACCATTAGGACTAGATGAAGGTTGGGATTTACCCAAACTGCATTTCTGTTAAATAACAAAATAAATTATTTGTATTTTAATACAAATAATTTATTAAATGTAAAAAAAAATAATGTTTTATATAATAAATGAATATCAATAAGACTGATAAAAGTCTTACAAAAATATGAATTTGACAAAAATATTAAGAAGATCGATGACAGCATTTCAAACATGGTGGTCTGCCCTTGTTGAACTCAGGCTATGCTGCTACCTAAATTCCAATTTCATGTATTTTTCAGTCCAGCTTTTTCCAATCACTTTCCCATTCTCGACACCAAGCCACATATGGCAAGTGTTGCATCATGACTCCAGTAGACTTGAAAGCAAACATGTTGACATGGTGAGACACATTCTGAAAGCTAGTTTCACTTCAAACTTTTCTTCTTTCACTTGCATCCGTAACTTTATCTGCCAGCTTATTGGGGACAGAATACAATTAAAGTAATTGTTACTAGCTGTAGCTCTGAAAACATTTCTTTTTCTTGAGTTATTGTGAGGAAAACAAAACATTCATCCAGCATGAGAGTTTTTAATCCCTCATGGAGCAACAGTAGCTTCCTCTTTAATAAGAAACAAGCTCTAGGAAGGCTGCATGGACTTTTAGTTATTAATTTGGTTATTATACTATGTTATAATGTGAACAAAGTATCAGGTCAGCCTGGTGCATATTCAGCAGTAAACGGGACTGGAAGACACATTAAATTGAATCTTTTGTGCGAGTGTGTTTGCACATTTCTTAAAATGATTTTTCAGCTAAAATTATATAATTGTAATGAATAGAAATCATGTACATGGTTTCAACTAAGTTAATGAAAATGTGTAACCGTGTGATCGTAAAAGAGATCATTACTTCCTCTATGTGCACTAACCTAATCATCTGTTTTTGCTGATAAATTGTCAAAATACATTGCTTAGGGTTCCATCTTCATTTTTTATTTATTTTTTTTTTATGTGGAAATCTTCAAATTTTTGCGAATTCTGCATTATTTTTGCCTAAAAATGTCCCAGATGTCTAAGACGACAGATCTTCTCCTGGAGGAACAGCCACAGTGTGAGCATGGTTAGATACCCCATATTTTAATGAATTGGAAAGTTTTTTGTAAAATAGCAAAAAACTTCAAAACACCTAGTGAGGAAAAAGTGACTAAGCGTGTTTGGACAATTCATGTCAATAACACTTCCTGGATCTATTTTTTCATATTTCTTAGAGTCTTTTAATTTCGTCTTTACCAACCAATACAATGTGCACATGTAACAAAATTTGGAAGGTAACTATAAATATACAGGGTGTCTATATATCTTGTTTTTCCGCCAGGCCATCTCTATGTTTTTAGTTGCATCCCATTACTAATAAAATGCCAGTCCATACGTTGAACTTTGATGCTGTGTCTGTCTGGAGTTATATTTCAATATTAAATCTACTCCTGCTTGGTTATAATTTATTACAGGGAAGGAGATCTCGAATCAAAGTTATTTTCTCATGGTCAGTGCAATGTATTTAAAAGATCTCTGCAAATGCCAGTGATAGCTGCCCAAGCTAAAAGGTCAGCAAAAGTTTCACTTGTGAAACTTTAAAATTTTCTCCTAGGAATAAGTGACATTTCCACAAAGTCGCAGAGAAAGAAGTGGAGGAAAAAAAAAAGGCCAATCGCACCCTTTCGCTTTTATTTATTTATTTATTAGTGATGGAGTTCTTTGTAGATCCCCAAACCTCTTAGACACAGCTGAGAGTGGTTTTGTTGTCTGGCCCGTACGCCTCAAGAGCTCAGTATAGAGTAAGACAGCATGCCTCCCGGAAGGCTGATATTTAAGCTCTCAGGGTGGAAAATAGCAGACTTTGCTGCAGGTGTCTCGGGGAGTATTTTTGACTGGAGTAGCAGGACGTTTTCTCTCATGTGCCTCAGTCAGCTTGTTGAGTAGTTATTGGTATGGCGATGAAGCAGCTATAATCCTTGCTTGGGGCACCTTCCCACAGTCCTCCTGGATTGCTGTACACCAAGTGTTAAGAGCTGCTAGTACATAACCACAATCTTACATTTTCAGGCAAAGGGTGCATTTCTGACTAGTTGCATGCTTGCTTTCAGCTTCACACAAAGTTTTGCTAGTTTTCAAACTGCTTGCAGCTCCAGTTGTTCATATTTTAACTTAGATTTTCTTTTCTTATCTAGATTCATGTCATTATTATACCTCTAGATACTTCTTGCACACCTCTACTGATGTGCTCATTTGTAGTTGGTGGTGAAATAACACCATGAGGCGAAGTCGGTTTGTCCAATATACCCTGTAGTCTCCTTTAGTCTAAATTATGCAGATGATGAAGATGCTATCCATATAAAGTTCTGGATAACTTTTCAAAGCAATCACTTTTCACCAATGGGAAAAAAAAAATAGCCTTTTTTAATTCTGAACTGGGGGCTCATTGGGAAGGTTTTTTTTTTCCAAATTTTTATTAGGAAAACCAGTGTTGAAGAACTCAGGAGAAGAATCGATGAGACATGTACTGTGAAGAGATCAAATGGCACTTAAAAATAACTTGTCGAGAAGAGTGTCAAAATTTGCTGTGGTTCTCAAAATGGAGAAAGAAGAGCAAAAAATCAATTTGTTCTTTGACTGTGAAAGGCACCTTATCAGAGGGCCACCAGCAAGTCATGTTCAGTGTTTGGATGCAATAAAAAATGTGTCAAATTAATTAAATTATTTGTAACTAGTTGGTAAAGGTTAACTGCAGTTTTAAAAAATAAATAAATAAATAAATAAATAAATAAACTAATGTTTAAATTAGCAAGGTTCTTTTCAGATTTTTAAATAAATTTTAGTATATCACTGAATGAAGCAAATAAAATTTGCATTATGATGATGTACCAGTGTGGCTTTGTTTCATGTAGTAATAATATCCAGATACAGTTCAGATGAAAGTGTCATGCTACATGTTAACTATAGCAGCTTTACTGTTCATACTTCTTGAAATTATAAAACAAATTGGTAAATATTTAGATAATTCTATATTTTATGGAACAGTTTTCCTGTCGAGCAGTTCTACATTCACAAGTGTTAAATCCATAGCTGTGTAACGCTTACATTTTTACATGCACATTACACTGCTGAACTCTACTGGGCAATGATGATGCTACCCTGTCCTCAACTACCTGACAATTCTGGCTGCCTTTAATCTTCATATCAAGGAATCCTTAATATTTTAAGATATTTTCATTCAGTGTTTTTTTTTTCTCTTCTTCTTCTATTGCACACTCAACATAGCATTTTAGGAGAAACATTAATTAGCCTCCTTTACATGAAGTTTATTTTTGCTACAATGCCTTTCTACCCAATCCAAACACTGGATCAATAACCAAAAGGCTGAAATAAGGAAAGAACAAGAAATGTTCTGGACTGAAATCATGCTGGCATGGCAACACGGATATGCTGTGATGCTCAGCTGTTAGTCTGCACACCTTAGATAGACCATGACACCACAAATGTTCTCTGGCAATAGGATTGAAAGGTAAAAGTTCTGTAGTAAAAAAAAAAAAAAATACCTTTACGTTTTTCTCTAAGAAATGGTGCTCCATTAAATGGACGGAGCCTGTTGCTGAGGTTGGAGACCTTGTCCTGTTAGGCGACGGGGCCTGGATAATACCCGTGTTAAACGGACGGCGGAGTCCGGCAACGACAGGCGCTTAAATTCCGTAACAAAAGTATGTTTTTATCTTTTCTTTTTTTTAATCTTTTTCGTTTTTTTCTTTTTCCAAAATCTCTTTCTCTTTCTTACTGTTTATTCAATGTCATGCTGTTCTTTTTTCTCTTTAATTATGTAAAGCACCTTGAAATGCCTTGCTGCTGAAATGTGCTATGCAAATAAAATTTGATTGATTGATTAAAACTATAATTAAAGCAATGCAGCTCTAATCATTTCCCATCACCACACCAGGGTGAGGTGCAGCTCACAGATCCTTCTGCAACCCATGAACTTGCATCTGATCTTTTCTCTTTTGTACTAGATTAACCAGCATGTGTTCATATAAAATTTAGGTAGCAAGTAATCAAATGCACACTCCCTCATGAAAACCTCCCATCACCATGCTGGCTCCACTCTTGGCGCAATTAAACGTGTTACTATACGCTTTGGTTTTCTCAAAATAATCAATTCAATTTAGACATTAGAGTTCCAGCCTTACATTTTGTTTTTGAAACTATATACCTTAATGCACTGAAACAAGTTTTTCTCATAGTGGTAGACATAGATGGAGTAATTTACGTTCTTGTCCACAAATACATGTACATAATATGAATCGAGGTTTTTATGTCTCACTTCACTTGTTTTCCTGACATAGCAACACTTCATGCTGGAAAAAAAAAAAAGACTTTCTTGAAATAATCAGCCAGATTCCAGGTGATAATGTAATTAATGTAACGTGTTTTCTCAGTCTCCAATCACTTGTAGATGGTAGTTCTGAGAAATTACGTACTGGGCTCAGTCAGCCTAATCATTGTTGCTATATTTTTCCACACTACTTATATATTTGGTTAGTTTTTCATTAGTTTTTCAAAGTAGCCAGATTGCAAGAGTGCTTGTATCATGTTATCCATCATCACTGTATTTTCATCGCTTTAATTCATATTTTATTTTCTTTAATTACCTGCAGGAAGTAAATTAATCTTGTATACATTGTGAATACATTTCCATTTACTTAGAAGAGGTCCCAGAGATGCCACTTAAAAAAAATATATCTTTGTCCATCTTATATCATTACAGCAATTTACTGCAAATAGAGCTGCTTTTCCATCTGCTGCTTTATATTTGTGTTTTTTTTTTTCTTCCTCTAATGTTGTTGGCGTATTTAATGGATCATCCGATGTAGCCAAACCCATTCATCTCAGTGTTATTGTTCAAATCTCATGCTTGAATAAGACGGTGTCGGAGTTGACACCTGCTCACCTGTGCTTTGTGCAAAGGTTTAATTGTGGGCGAATGAAATAGAGGTGCCAGACTTAATTGGAGAATGAAGAGGAAGGAAGAATAGAGACTGTTGTCCACATAATCCTCACCATCTGTGTTCATCAACACGAGTGTTTGATGAGAATAACATATGGGGTCTTTTCACTGTTGGCCACGATAGACTAGAACTGTGGTTCTAAAAGCCGCAGCAGGGAGTTCTGAAAACACTGTGGACTAAGTATTAAAATGTGAACTAGCACGCCCTATCTGTCCCTTCTCCATGCATCCTCTCTGCTCTGCTACAGCTCTCCCTCAAAAGCTGCTCCTTCACCACCGAACCTGCAAAGAACTTGAGAAATTGTTTGTTTTCCCGTAATGTTGTTTCTAAACCATTAGCACAGCAAAAACTCACCCGCACTCTTGAGCTTGAAGAACGGTATGTGCTGTGTGGGGGAAGGGCAACAGCAGCATTTACTCGAGCATGATTGACATCCTGACTCAGTAGAGTATTTTTGCAAATGGCAGTAGGACCGAGGAGCCACAGGAGCTTGATTTTTTTTATTTTTATTTTTTTCAAAGATTGTCTACCTCATATCTTACTGTAAGGACATAGTGATAGTTGTAACAAAAATACAACTTTATGACTGTTAAGTACTGCAGCTTTGAACCAGGCCTGGATTGGCTAATTGGCAGAGCTGATACATTTCCCAGTGGGCCGGCCAAATATTTGGACTGCAAAGCTGTTTGAATGTGAACTGGAGGTGTGACTGAAACATTATTTCTTTTTGTTTGTTTGTTTTGCTGAAGAAAAATGTTGGCCTGGGTAGGAACATTTAATGAGGCAACATTATAAACTACTCTACCAACAGAGGATTAGGTTACGACAAAGAAACAAACACAAAAGAGGGTAGAAAGAGAAAGATGAGGAAGATCTACAGGCTGAAAGAGAAAGAAAGTGTACTTTTACTCCAGTTCCTTAAAGATGTGACGGAGAGGAAAAGACAGAACAAACTTTAACACAGTGTGCAGGTTGCTGCTTTATCTGATCCCCATCGCACCTAAAACACCTTTTGTTTTCTCTTTCTCACTTAATCTTTACACAGTTTTCACAGCTGCCTTTCATTACAGTTGAGAAAATACGTTCCGCATCCATATGGAAGTTATCAGCGTTGGTCCATGCTGTTAATTACAGAGCTGTCATTGATCACAGCAGCAGTGTGTACTCACCTCAGTACTTAATTCACCAAAAGGTGGTGCTTCCAATGGTGTGAATTTCCTTTGTGTTTATACTCTTTAATGAGGTGTACAGGTTTGATTTTAGGTCAGTCTTTAAACTAAAGTGTAATTCTCCTGTTCTTACAGAGGAGGTACTAAATATAGAAGCCACAGTCTGTGTTACTAAACAGTGAATGAAGGAGACGAAAGCAAACATCAAAACCCAGAAGGTGTGTTTAAGAAAGGGACAGCAATGTATATAATATCTTCACTACATTTTCACCTCTGCATTTTATTTGTATTGATGCCCCTTCCTCCTCAGACTGAGCTCTTTCGGGTGACTTACTGATGATGCGCCCTAGAGTCATGATGTAACTCCAGGAAACAGATTTTGTGTATAGAAGGTCATTTAATTTTTTTTTTTTTTTTTTTTTTTGTCATACAATAAAATGCAGTTACAGCTTGTCAATGCTTTCGGTGCTGTGCCGGTATATCTCACGTTGACTCTTGCAGGGTGATGTAAGGTGGGGAAATTGATGCGAGCTTGCTTTTTTATGTGGTTTAAGTACCAACAAAGGCTCTGTAATCAGGGCTTGTTCCAAAGTGTATAGGGACAAAGAAATTATACACGAATTGCGTGATGTAACATGCAGTAAAACTTTGGTGGGCTTTCTTATTAACGGCTCGGATGCTTGGGAGGCTATGATTTGTCTCTGGTAAAACAGAAAAGTGCCTTGCTGCTGTTTGTACAAGTTCCTGTGGGGTTTTAAGATTACTGACATGGTGATTTTGCTTCTCTTGAAGTTGCCCTGCAGTGTGGTTGTTCATGTTGTCACCTTTTTTCTTCTTTTTCTGTTTTGAGAAAGACATGCTTCATTCATGAGTATTTTTGCTTTCATCGCTACTATCACGACAAAGTAAAAAAAAAAAAAAATAAATCTCATTACGGAATATTTTCATTGTCAGTGTTTGTTGTAAGGTGTAATATATACAGTTGAAATTAGATATTCACATACAATTTATAAAAAGATACGTTTTGTTGTTTTTTCCTCTTACTGTCTGACATCCAGCTAAACATGTTCAGTTTTTTGTCCATTAGGTTGTCTCAAATAATGTTTGGTTTTTATTTCCTAAACTAATAGGTTGGAAAATGTTTTCATCTTTTTAAAATAATTACTTTCTTCCTATTTAGACATTTAAATACACAATTGATATACCTATAATAGGGCCATGATGGCCTTGCACGATTTGAAATGGTTAATTCACAATAGCTGAGTTTCATATCCACATAAGGCTACATGTAAAAGCACTCCGACATGGAGGAGTGCTTTATCAAAAAGCAAACAAACAGTGAGACCTTGTTTATATGTCAAAATTTAAATCCGACATAATTGGCTTCATTAGCTGAATGTGACATGATTTTTTTTAAATTATTATTATTATGCAGAAACTATGGTTTGTAACCTTTTTGAGTGGACCATTAAACCAGCTTATTTTAATGTGTTAGGTATTTATCTTTAAATTTTATCAGGGGGATTCGAATGTTCAGTAGCTCAATAACATGTTGACATTTTCTCCAACACGTTATGGGTTTCAGCATTAAGTTTTAAGCATTTTGCCCCTATAAAGAATAAAGAATCTGAAACGGAGGAACGTTAACCTTTTCACATAATCATTTTAGCATGTCTGAACTGCACTTCTCAAGTGTTTTAAAAGTTGTAAGCATATTTTTACTCCTGTCTTTACAAAAAGTGCTAATATGACTTTTCCTTCATGAACTATTCCTCGAATGTAAAGCCATTTGCTTCCTCTGCTTTTGGCAGCCATGGATGCACCTGTGAACCTGACGGCCAGTGAAGTGAACCACCGCAGCGGTCTCATTTCCTGGCAGCCGCCAATTGCAGAAATAGACAACTACATGCTCACTTACAAAACTCCTGATGGCAGCCGGAAAGTAAGTGATATTCTATGGTTCTTCTATACATAGGTGACAGCCTAATATGCTGTATGTCCATTATCATTAACACCTGAGGACAAGACGGCGTGTTCAAGTTCAGCGGTTCTGTGCAGTCACCAGTAAGAATGTAGCTAGAGCTTTTTTGAAGGAAAGTAGAAAGTAATTATTTGCCAATATTAAAGGATATCTAAAATAAAGACCCAATTATTTAATTTATTCTGTTATTTTCTACACATTTACATAGAATTTGGGTAGGATTGAAAATCCAAAGTGGCTGCCTTTACAATTATACATTAGAGAATATGCATTGTATCTTTCACTCAGGCTGTATATGAGCCGTTCATCAACACTGACAGATTGTTTCACACCAGCCACATGATAAAATTGCCTTTCCGTTAGAAGTATCACCCTAATGTGCCTCAGTAGAAACATTGTTTATTTTGATTAAGGGTTTTGATGTGACTGAGTGATTGTAACGAAGTGCGTTAAGGGAGAACTGTGTGCTTAAATCCACATGCAGAGACCTGCTGTGGCGATGAGCCACAACAAGTCTACCTGTTTCTGAGCACACACATTAACACAGTGACCTTGTAAGGGAACCATTAGCCATGTGGTTGCTCACTGGGGAGCACTAATACACAGGAAATGCAAAAGTAAACTTTCAAATGATTAATTTAAAATTCTGTTTTCAAAGCGAAAATATTAGCATTTCCCAGTTGCTGCCTTTTCCTCTCTGCAGGGTCATGTTTGTATTGAAGGAGAATAGCAAATGATGTATGCCCATTCCACACTTTTATAGTCTTAATTTAAAACATTTAAACTGCCTTTCCTTGTACAAAAGACGCTGTAACATGCTCACTTGCAAGCTAAAAGCAAATATTAATTTTAAGCTTTGAAATTTTTAGGGTAGTAGTAACATTTTCAGTCATTTTCAATACATGCAAGCAAAATGGTAAACTTTATTTAATCTAAATTTAAACACATGTTCTATCTGTTCTATCACAAACCGTTCCATACATTAAAATAATGAAATAAAAAAAAAAGTATTTTTGACTACTTGTTTTAGGGTTTAGTTTCCAAAAGTAAAAAAATAAAAATTCTATATTTTATTTGAGTACTTTTATTTACTTATGTTGAAATATCCCAATGGAAGCTTTGTGATAGAGCATGGCATGGTGTACCCTATTAAACATCAAAAATTTTAAAATATCTTGTGACCTCTGCCTAAAATAAGATGTTGGTTTTGTCACTAGTTATTTCAGGATATTGAGTCAAAGCAAATGAACACGTTGGCTCACTAGGCTGGACATCAGCTGCCTTCTGCTGCCAACTTGGTCCATCCGGCTGTTCACTGTATTTCACTTACTACTAAAACCAGAAATATACATTCACCAATTAAAAAGACATACACACATTTCTTTTCTCACTGTCTTAAGTTGAATCAGACCAAACTTCTCTTGTTTTAGGTTATTTAAAATTACCTAAATTATTTATATTTTCTAAATGCCAGAAACTGATTTTTCTGTAGCTTTCTTTGAATTCAGTAGTTTACATACATTTGGTCAGTACAAGAAATAATTGTCTTTTGAACTGTATGACTTGGGTCAAACTTTTGGGTTTCCTTCCACAAGCTTCTCCCAGTACTTTGCTGGAGTTCTGACCCATTCCTCCTAACAAAACTGGGATTCGCCATAGGATTGAGATGAGTTCTTTGTGATGGTCACGCCAAACATCGAGTTTGTTGTCCTTTGGTTGTATGCTTAGTGTTATCTCTTTGGTCTTTAATCTCCTGACTGATGTCTTTAGATGTGACATCAACATTTCCACATAATGTCCTTTCCTCATAATGCCATATTTTATGAAATGTACCAGTTTCTCCTACAGCAAAACAGCCCACAACATGATGCTGCCAACCCCATACTTCACATTTAAGATGGTGGCTTACAAGCATCTCTCTTTGTAACAATGGTCATTATGGCCATCGGATCAGAGGACATGTCTCCAAAACAGAAGGTCTTTGTCCCTTTATGCATTTACAAACTCGAATCCAGCTGTCTTTATATATATATGTATATATATATTTTTTTTTTTGTATGAATGGACCTGGAAAGAGGATCTGAGAGAGACAATAATCATTCATTATACAAGCTTCTGACTTTGAAGATATTAAAAATAATTAATTTATATCTTGTCTCTCCTTTTTGTGGCATTTTGCAAATAGAGATAATTTTGGTAATTCTAGCTGACCTAAAACAAGAGAAATCTGGTCTGATTTTCCTTCAGCAGTGAGGAAAAATGTGTGTTTTTATTCAGACTATGTAAACATCTGGTTTCAACTGTATCTGAGATGGGTCCCGAGGGTAACAGGCCTATGAGGGAAACTTAGACATTCATCTCCCCAGCGACTTTCTCCAGGTCATTGTGGAGGATATAAAATAATTCCCAGGCTAGCAGAAATATACAGTCTCTACAGTCTCTCCTTAAGGGCTTTAGGGCTTGGCAGTAGTATTCATGCTACTTCCAGCTCTGGATCCCACTGAGATTTGAAGTTTTGGCTTCTAATGAGGACATAAAACAGAAGATAGTTGACACTCTTTTCATCCTCAAATGCAAATTAATCAAACTATTTGCACCTTCCTTTGGACTACAGTTATTTAAATAACTGCGCAGAATTTATGTTGACATTTCGGCCTTTTATTTTATATTTTATATTTTGGGGAGTCTACATGCCACTTTGCTGCTGTAGCACCATAATTTCCCTTTTATGAAATTTCGATTCTGCTCTCTGTCTGCTCAGAAGAAGAAACATGGAAGCAACAAAGAAGAAATAAATTGATTTGTTATTGCAGTTTTTCTAACCTTGTTGTTCCTGAAGGTCAAATTGTTCACAATGAAAAAAAAAAAAAGGAAATTTCTTCATAATTCATTTAAACAAGCATTGATGTTGATGTTCTCCTGCTAATGATCTGACACTTAATTTCTTGTATCTGTTTTGTGTTTCGGACCACTCTCTGACTGAGACTGTTATTGTACTTATGCACATGCATGCCCAGGGTGGTAATCCAAAAAA
>NW_015113301.1:35154-50828 GCF_001443285.1 Poecilia latipinna | reverse complement strand
ATTATTTGTCAATATTGTATTCTTGAATAATTGTATAAATAAAATTAAATGTTTTAGCTCTCTAAGCTTTCCAGTGGAACAGCATACTACTGCAATAACTTGAATTTTCAAAGTCTTGTTACACATCTATACCTGCGGATCCAATAAAAAGGGGTGTATGCGGTTTCATTGGGGTGAGTTTGTGCTCTCTCTGCTTTGCTGTCATGTAAGCCTGAATTCACAGAGTCTGTAGATTTACATTCTCAGTGAGGAGAAATAAAAAGCTCTTCTATTTTCTCAAAACCCCCTTTCCTTTCTGTTTATGCCCGGTATTTATTGTGGTTTAGTATTTGTCAGAAATTATCAACCCACAAACAAAGAAATTAATACGGAAAATCCGCCATGTATGAAATTCTATTTAATTTTATAGTTTTTTCAAAACCTTTATTGCCGAACAAGTATCATACTGCTTATCCACAGAGTGTGAGTCTGTGCCTTTAGCAGTTTTCTGCATAAAGGCAGTGTCGGTCAGCCTCTGTGCATGAAGCTTCTCCCTCGCTGAGACAATGGGGATTTATGGTTTAGACAAATTAAAAGTGAGATTCATTTCTAATCTGTCATTTACCAATTAAGTTTTACGTCCAGGTAAAACTCCCGGGGACGTGCATGCCTGGAATGGCAAAACATCTCAGACAAGGGCAAATACACACCTGGCAAACGTCTGACCACTTAACTGTGCGTACACAATCGATATGAAAGGAAAGAGTAGAGAGGTACGCATTAGCCTTGATAAGACAGGGCTCTTCGATTGCAATAAATGTACTGACCCTGAAAGCCCTCAGATGGGTGAATGTCAGCTCCTAAGAGAGAGAGAGAGAGAAAGAGAGAGACACTTTTTACCAGCTGTTTCAATGCATAATTCACATGGACACATCGCCTTAGAACATGTGATCCGTTTTTCCAATCCCGCTAAATATTTTATTCTCCTTTTTTTAATTTATATATATTTACTGTGTATCCAGGCTACACTGTAACAAACTCAAAAACACTAGTGCATTCATAAACCAGTGAAAACCCCTTTTATTTTATCGTCTTCATCTAAAGTAAATGACATCCGTTCTTTGCCATCTGTTTTCTTTTTGACTTTAATTTATTTCCCTCCACACATTTTACTGCTTGAACGTTCAGAAAGTGAGACCAGTAACCTTTACTCTAGCACAAACTAATTAACCAGATTTTTCCCATTTTCTTTTTCTGACACACTTCTAAAATTAATTTTCTGTAAATATACAAATAAGCCATTAGGAATGTTCAGTACAAGAATACCTTAAAGGTCTTTTCAAACTTTCCAACTGGTTGCACCTATGATTAAGAGCTTTGCAAAAAAAATATATATATATTTTGCCAAGCAATGCCTTCCTCCCCACAGTAAATGTTAATGAATCTGGTACTGTGTGTGCACTAGGAGCTGATTCTTGATGCAGAGGACACATGGATTCGACTGGAGGGATTGGTGGAGAGCGCAGAGTACACGGTTAAGCTCCAGGCTGCTAGAGGGCTTGATACCAGTGCTGTGGTTTCCACCACCTTTACTACAGGTACAGGATTTGCAGCCCATGTGTTTTCTTTGTTTGGACTTGTGTTATGGAAGGATTCCTTAGCCCCAGAGGTTTTTCACTGAATGTGGTGTTAGAGTTAACAGAGCAGAGGTACGTGATAATCTCTCCTTAAAGGCAGAAGCAATTTTTTTTTTTTTTTTATCTCGAGGTCCTTGCCTTACGGTGAGCCTGCTGCACCTATAGGCTGTCTGTAAGAAATAACACAGAATAATGTGGCCAGGAAGAGAATATCAATTTCAATTGTGACTATCCCCTCCAAACTTGGAAAAACCTATTTGTAAAGCCCATGAATGTTGCTCCAAAGTGTTGTGAAGGTTTAGTTTGTCTTTAATTTCATTTTCACTTAATACATTGTATCAAATAACATACAGTAATGATACTGAGAGATGTCCATCTCAGAGATGAATGTTAAACAATATTACATTCAGTAGAAAACAAAACTAGATTTTAGTCATATTCTTAGGAAACCCAAAGAGAAAAACTGTTTAACAAATCACAAACGTTTACTTGTATTTTAGATTTTGAACTAGACAGGATGATGCAGTTCACTTTCGATGTCAGATTGTGTCACATTTCATGTCTCTGCAAGCTGTTAATGCAAGAACAACTTGACTTCTTAGTTAAAAATAGGAATTTCAAATACTACATGGGATCAACCTTAAACTACATACCTCAGTCATCATATAAATAGTTTTCGCTATTTTTGAAAAACAAAATAACATATTAACAGCAGTATTTTCATATCCCTCTGGTAACACCTGCAGCACAGTATCTGATAGAGCATAAACGGGGGAGGAAAATGAAAAATTTTAACCAATGGAAGAATATTTCTCTTTTTCTTATGCCTTTTTTTTTTTTTTTTTTGACTAAAAAATGCAGAAGCTAATTAAATTCTGTCATCATTTCTGCATTCCTCTCCAGGGAGCCGTTTGTTTTCAACACCTCAGAACTGTGCCCAACACCTGCTGAACGGGGAGACTGTGAGTGGCGTCTACACCATTTACATCAACAGAGATCCGAGCCAAGGGGTGCAGGTGTACTGTGACATGACCACAGATGAAGGAGGCTGGATTGTAAGTCACTGTGAAGACAGCACTGTTTAGCACTTCGGCTGAATTAAGAAAATGCAAGAAACCAGTAGAGCAAGGATAGGAAACCTTGTTTTTACTGTTACAGAGCCTCTCAGTCAATTTATTTTAATCCCCTTTCCCTTTCCAGGTGTTTCAGCGTCGTCAAAATGGTCTGACTGACTTTTCCAGGAAGTGGAGTGATTATCGAGTTGGATTTGGAAACCTTGAGGATGAGTTTTGGCTTGGTAAGTTTCCCACTTTGAGTGAGTGAACATAGAAAAGAAATGGTAAAAAAAACAGTTTGCTTCCACCCTCTGCCACTCCTACAAATCCTGCTTGATTTTCAGAGCTAAACAGAGAAGAACAATGTCTACTTTTGATGTGTCTATCAAAAACGCCATGACACTTTTGAACTGCAATTCAAGGTGGCTGCATTTTTTTTTATGTCACTGTCTCCACCTTGCCAATATATTTCAGCTCCATTTTACACAGAATATTGATCCACAACCTGCCACCTATTTTGTTCAATCTTCGTTCCACTTTTCTGAACGCTGTATTTCTGTCTCTAGCATCACACCAGATCACTGACTTTGGATGATTTAGTTCATCCAATCAATAGAGCCTCATTGTTTCTACTTGGTTTCAATTGATACATTGATTTTACAAAGCGGAGAGACGTCTTCAGTATTCTGTTCAGATGTTATGGCCTTTTTGGCTTTTTATTATTACATTTGTGTGATGAATAGTCATACCGTTGGACTGTTTTTATTTTTTTTCTAATTTTTATTCCCTCATCTCATGTTTTGGCACTTGACTTTATAAAGTCTGTTTGATGCATTACTGAATTCTCCGAGAGCTCATCTCCCGCTGAAATTACTTGGTAATTGTTGCGCTGCTCTGATCTAAGGACAAAAACAACTCAACGTTCCCATTCCTTTGATGGACAGCTGAATCATTTTCTCTTGCCTCTAAATCTCATTATGAAACTATAATTGTATTCATTGCAAAATGTGCAAATGAGTCATGAGCTCAACAGGTCACCTTTTGTGTTATTGTTTGAGTACAGATGGTTTATAAAAAATAATGCATGAATATTTTATCGCATGAATCGGAGCCTCAAAAGGGATCTTTTGCTTTTTAAAGAAATCTGACACATTATTGATATGATGAGGGGTGGAAAGTGGGGAATTAAGCCTTTCATCCATCTTTATTTACAGTTTCAGGCAAAGGCTTACAGAACTGTTCATTGTTGCAACATTGAATGCTTATGCAAATACCATTGTATATATAGACAGACAGACATTTAACATTTATCCAAATGTCCTTTTTCAAAGTAGAGATTGATCACATTTTTAGTTCCCGACAGTTTCTAGCAAAATTATATATATGTTCATTTTGTAAGTTTTAATATTTGTGAACAAGAAATCAAAATCCAGTGATGAGAATCAAATATTGGCGACTAAGGAAATAAAGGAACTTTCTAAAACAGCAATAGATGTAAAAGGCGGTTCTTGTCCATCATATGTTTGTGACAGTTTCTTACTTGCATTGTACATTCCTACACCCAAAGCAAGATTCTTTCTTTTCAGGAGACACACTATTAAGTCAAACTCTTGGTAAGAAAATAGATGAGAACTTAAAAGGACAGTTTTAGATCTAACTCATCATGAACTGGAACTGACAGCATAAAATGTTTTTTTTTTTTTTTCTTTTATCAGATATTTTTAAATCTGTAGTCTCACTTGTCATTAAGTCTCACTTGTCATTAAGTTGAACTGAAGCTTCTTATGTTAGTTCTGCACCACCACAGGGAAAGTGTTCAAAGATAGATGTTAAAAGCACGCTGTCATAAATTCATTCTTTATCTATAGCTGTTGTATTTCAGCTGAAACAAAAGGGAGATATCTTCTGCTAAAGCAAAGGCTGAGACAGAGAGAGAAATTCCAGATTCTTTACCTACTTTGAGATACTAAGTCACAGATATGTCTTTGCTTTTTTCGACAAGACCACCTGAGGGGCATTACGCTGAAGCATACTAACACCGATTTACTGTATGTTTAATGGCTGTGCCTCTAGATTACAATCAAAAGAGCCCTGGAAAAATATATGTAGTTCAGTGAGTACAAAATTTTATCTGACCTCTTTCCTCTACAGTGGAGTCACTCATACTGAGTCCTTTCACCTCCTCTGAACATGCACCACAAAAAGCTGACTTTGTCTCCTTTCTTTATTTTGTTGTTGCCTTCCAGGCTGCACTCTATACCCTTTCTGTTTTTGTTTTGTTATATATATATATATATATATATATATATATATATATATATATATATGTATACACACACTGCTCAAAAAACATAAAGGGAACACTCAAATAACACATCCTAGATCTGAATGAATGAAATATTCTCATTGAATACTTTGTTCTGTACAAAGTTGAATGTGCTGACAACAAAATCACAAAAATCATCAATGGAAATCAAATTTATTAACCAATGGAGGCCTGGATTTGGAGCCACACACAAAGTGAAATGTTCCCTTTATTTTTTTGAGCAGTATATATATATATATATATAATATATATATTTGGTCTCTAATTGTGTCTTTTCAGTGCATACAAGCTGCTTGATGTAAGCTCTGGGTGTGGAGGATCAAGAATTTTCTGTAATGCCAGACGTTAGTCAACATCCCAGCTTGGAGCTCAGCAGACTCTGTTGTTTGGCACAAAACATTCAGAAAGAAAACATGAAGTTGTCATGTTAGCCGAATGATCTGCTAGTTAGAATAGTTGAGCCTGGAAACCTTGATGTATCTTGACGGCGGTAACCGATTCACGCTTACTGCGAAAAACGACACAGGGTGAAGTTTCTAAGATCTCAACTTTTAGGACTGATTGGTTAATAATAGATTTTACATTATTTGGACTAAGTCTTATAGGTAAAAGCATTACCATTGCTGGAGTTTTATGTCAGTGACATAACCCATACTTGAATGATCCACACAAACTAAATACCAAGGAATTCTGCTCTCATAAGAGCCACCAGCTTTTCTGGTATTAAGTAAATACATTTCATTAGATTGTGGGACCACCTGTCTGCTAATTACACTATAATCATATAGGATAAAACGGATTTAATTTTGCCACTGAATGCTTCTAGAATGTATTTGTTTGTAGTTTATGATCATAATAATGTCTACCTTGTTTCAGCTTCTCTTCTTAACGGTGTCTTCAAGTCAAATCAAATTTTATTTGTATAGCACATTTCAGCAGCAAGGCATTTCAAAGTGCTTTACATAATTAAAAACAGAAACACAGTCATGTAACATTGAATAAACAGTAAAAAAAAGAGATAAAAAATTTAACAAAATATTTAGATTAAATAAAAATTAATAAATAAATAAAAAATAAAGATAAAAATATTAAAACCCGCACCCCTTTTCAACCAGAGGGGGACGACACCGGCACCCCTTTACACTTAACTCGTGTTAAACTTGTCACACATTTGTTACTCGAGTTAATAAAAACGTGTCATTTTAAGTTTTATAAAACCATATTCAAATCATATTTGCCAAAGATTAAAATTGTGAGTGTTTATTCTTACGTTGAAAACTCCAAAACGTCATGCCAGTAGTGCAATTGAGTATGGCAACATTACCGAGGAAGCGAGTCTAAAACCCTCCATGGTGATCACCCCACACCTTGCCAAAAAAAGACTCAAAAACAATAAAACTGAAACGGAGCTGCCAACTTAGAGAAGGCAATATGTTGTTGAATTACAGAAGGGAGTCTCGGATAAAGAAAATCCTGTGGCAATTCATATTTACAAATTTTCTTTAATGAAATATGAACCCAGTGAAGCCAAGTTGTTATGAGCACAGTGTGCCAAGTGAAGTGATCCAATACAAATATAGGTTTTTTTTGCTGGTTTTTTTTTTGTTTTTACACTGACATACGTGGTCAGTTATTATGTACTTAACTTTTAAAGCATACTAAATATTGTATTCCATTTCTCCTTTCAGTATTTACCATTTAAGAAGTGACCTCAGACGTTTTTATTGTTATAAATGTACATCTAGTGACATCTTGCCCAATGTCAGTGTAGTTCCACTGTGTGCAGGCGTCAATAAATTAGATCACAGTCATAGCCTTGGGGAGCCATTGCGGCAAACATTCAGCTAATCACCACCTCTGCACTCAGAATAGCAATTTACTGCACAATCGGAACCATAAACACAGATATTAAATCCACTCAAACTGAAAAGACGAGCCACTCGACTGGCCAGCGGTAAAGAGTTTGATAATTATCCGCTGTAGTTTGAGGACGATCATTTTTAACGGTGCTCTTTATTTGCACCATGCTCGCTGACCTCTGCTGAACGCAGTTTTAGTTTGATGATGTAATAAAAAGAGACGTTCAGGTGACTGGGAGCAATCTGCAATCATTATCCCATCCTTTTGCTTTTTAATTCTCCCCTTATTGTTTCAGCATAAGGGTGGGAGTGAGGCCGGTAATAAAATGGAGGATAATAGCACAGGGGCTCAATCGTGTGTCAAAATGCATTTTCGGTCACCACACTTAAGAATGAAGCAGTAAAAAAAAAAAAAAAAGAAAGAAAAAGTATAAATGATGGGTGACGCATTAATAGCTGATAACACAACTATGTTATACAACAGAATTTAAAAGCGACTCATTGTTAACCTCAGTTTTATTACCACAATTGCTTTTTTCCCCATCGCCCTAAGTGCCCCTGGGTTGTAACATCGATTGTATCTCTCTTCCATTGACAAACTGTATTACAGCAGACTTAGTTTTCCTGCTGCACCACTTCTTATCAGTAAAGGCTGGAGATTTAATTCCTGTCAAATCTTTCCTCAGGTTGGTTCATCTAAAGTGCACATGTGATGCATCTGCTAGAGGTTAAGCAGAGAGGGACGCTCTTTTTCCAAATGGGCGCTTGTTGTAATCTGATAGCGAAGGCAGCTCCAATCGCTCAGGTCGGTGTGGGACCTTATCGCATGTCGAGGGTTCAAACGAGCTTTGTATCTGCTGCCTCTGAGATAGCAAGCAACAGACACAGATCTCAGAGAGTTGCGAGATGTGGTATTTGGAGGAGGGCAGGTGGCGACAGCGTCCACCACTCTGCAGCGTCAGTCATACACGGCGGCTGACAAAGGCGTTTGACGGATGCACTTATCGGGATGCAACCTTTCGCCCCCCATAAACCGGTGGCGAAAAGACTGACATGGAGCTGCGTCTTGGAGCATAAAGTCTGTGAATATTTTGGCTATTTACAGTCAGAAAAGCTCTCAACTTTAAGCTGCCTGTGGTCTCTCAACATTGCTGGAATTTGCACATTTGTTAGATAATAATCCAGATTTACAAGAAATCGCTCTTTATGTTTCTTTTATTTACTCAAAGACATTTATTTTGATTGGCTCCCTTGAATTTAACTTTTAGAAATATTACAATTGATGGTGAGGCATTTCACAACATTGGAATATGATGGAGTATTAAGGCTAGGTTAAGATTTTTATTTATTTTTTTAATTACGAGAATATCTTCAGAATATTACAAGAATAAAGATGCATACGATGTTCTCCATTTCAAATTTTAGTTTTTGATTATTTTCATGTAGCAGTTCCTATAAAATGACTACTTCACTCTCACAATATTCTGACTTTATTCTAGTAATATCATAATATTTTTACCATATTATTTAGACTTTTTTGTCTGATAACCTTATTCTCATAGTTTTATTGTCATATAAGTTTATTCTCATAATATTATGACTTTATTTCCTGGCCTGGCCCTTATACTCCTTTATATTGGAATAAATATTGAAATGTTCATTTGTTTCAGTAATTCAACTAAAAAATGGAAACTCTAGATCATTATACCGATTAGTTAAAACACAGAAAATTAGAATATTACAATGTAGGTGGATACAAAGTCCTGCTCAAAATGATCAGCATCTCCAAAAAAACTTGTCAGCATATCAGAATAAAGTTCTCTAAGGTTTCCTGCATTCACGCAGACTTTGGACTTGATATAAAACACAGTGAATCCTCACTATTAGATGACATAGCTCAACAAACCATTACCTTCTAGACTGTAGAGTTTTGCCTTTTCTTTCTTAAAAGGACTTTGAACCACCCAACAACGTCAAGTACTTTTTCCTCGAGCAATCTCAAGTACTTCAGTCCGGGTTTGATGCTTCGGACATAGACTTGTTCAAGCGGTTCAGCACAAGGGAACTAAATTGTAGTTGTGGATAAATCTGTGTGCTGTAGTTCCGGAAGCACTGAATTCACACCTTTTGAATGTCCTGCAGACCCTTGAATCACCTTTGCTTCTCAGTAATCTTAAAGCTATGTTTACCACTGTTGGTTTTTCATCCTTCTCTGCAGCTGTTCCTCCCACACATGCCTTGTGAACAATTAGTTTCCAGAATTTTTTTTTTTTAAACTTACTCTCCTACATTTACTTAATGTTTTAAACAATTACTTGTTTTTCTACAGGTCTTGATAACATCCAGAAGATTGCTTCTCAGGGACGCTATGAGCTGAGAATTGACATGAGGGACGGACAGGAATCAGTTTATGCCAATTATGACAAATTTTCCATTGGAGATGCAAGAAACCTCTACAAGCTCAGGATAGGAGAATATAATGGCACTGCTGGTAGGTGGTTTGGCCATAAAGAGCATTTTCAGCATGTAGCTCTTCAACACTCAAAGCTGACCGTTAATTTTGTTTAAAAATTGACACTTATGTAATTTTTTTTTTCCTGGGTGTACTTCACAAAGACTTCTTTCTGTTTCACTTCTTATATCCCTGCTGCTTTTTTAAATCATGTTACTGTTAATTGTGGTTGTACATCCCAGTGATATTAAATGTTTTCCTGCTCTTCTCTGATCACAGGTGACTCTTTCAGCTACCACCAGGGCCGCCCATTCTCCACTAAAGACAGAGACAATGACATTGCTGTCACTAACTGTGCCTTGTCCTACAAAGGAGCCTGGTGGTACAAGAACTGCCACCGGGCCAACCTCAACGGAAAATATGGCGAGTCCAGACACAGTCAGGTCTGTCCTTTAACTCACTACATTCACAGTTCAAAATGTAACATAAAAGTGTAACCATTTCTCAGCTTTACTCTGAATCAGTTCCATTTTACAAGTTTGGTTCTTCTTAGAATCGGACCTCTTTACCTTTAGATTAGCGGCTTTAACCAATACTTGTGTAATGTAGATTCAACTTTGTGGGAGGATTGAAGTGATGAAGGATATATTGTAATTCAGGTCATCTAAGATAGCAAGCTGTTGATA
The DNA here is from genome assembly GCF_001443285.1 of Poecilia latipinna. Lineage (NCBI taxonomy): Eukaryota > Metazoa > Chordata > Actinopteri > Cyprinodontiformes > Poeciliidae > Poecilia > Poecilia latipinna. The sequence goes on along the minus strand of NW_015113301.1, from coordinate 40,834 downwards.
ATCTGTAATCCCCAAAATGTTTGCTTGTGTCCATTAAATTAACAAAAACAAAGACTTTCCTGTCATTAGTTTCTAACTTACAAACTTTGGCCTGATCCGCTGTTTATGAATCGCTTCAACCAATCTAAAAACTCTTTTCCAAGCTTTGACACACTGTGTTGTTAGGGACAAAGGTTTTTTTTGCAGATTCCCTATCCTGATTTTGCCTTTGTATCAACAATGTGATAGTATTAAGCCTTTTCCTATAAATCTTTAGGATTTTTATTTTTTGCGATCTTTATTAAAGGATTTCCTTTTCGTCTTTACTTCTCTGAAAACTTGTGTCATTTGGTTCAAGTTTAGTTGTCTCTGTATCATTTCACAGTATTTTGTCAACAATGTTAGAGCAGCAACCGTCCCTGGGTGGCTGTGACCCAGTGGGAAGATTAGTCATCTGACATTTAGGGGGTGTGAACTCAATTCCAACAATCCCGACCATCCTGGCCAGCATCACCGTATGTCAAAGTGCTCCTGCGTATCGGTACATGTGGTGAATGTAAGCTATAGCGGGGAATTGCTCTGTAAGGTTAGAAAAGCTGTGTCAAAGTGCCATCTATGTACTGCTAATGGCGTCGGAGCACTATGCTACGACAAGTTTACATATTGCTAAGAGGTGCTTACATCAGTAAAAATACACAAGTCAACAGTTTATTGTCTTCCCATAAACAGAGTCCATGTTTTTTTTCAATTCTATTTTCTCTAATTTTCTGTAGTTTTCCTTGTTTGTGTGGTGTGGTGGTTGAGGTTTTATATTTGTTATTTTTGTGGCCATTTGAATCAATCGCCTATTAAACTAAATGTCCTCATTTGAAAAGGTTGACATTTTCAAAGTGTATTTTGGCATTTGCGAAAATCGACATGAAAGGAAGCCATTACAGCACACTGATTAAAGGTTAAAACCTCTTGAATTGAAAGACTAATTATTAGCAAATTAAAACACTTGAAAGAGCATCCTGAGTGGCCTTGCGGAGCAGCTCAGAAACAACTGCTGCACAGATCTTCTTGTTATACATTCCTAGGGAAAATATGATCCACAAAACACACTGCGAAGAGGGTTCAAATCATCTGAACACTTCCAAAAGCTTCTAGTTATTTTGGAGGAGTATTTTTTTGCGATGGAAAACAAAGTAATTTAAAATATTTTCTTATTTATAATAAACTCAGGTGCAGCCATATAAAGCCTTGATGTTATGTCAACCCCTTTTTCAGCCTCATGCAGGAAACGCTGTACAAGCCATGAATTTTTTTTTTTTTTTTTTTTCTGTCGGTGTTTGTACGTGCTTGTGCTTGTGTGTGTGTGAAGTAAAAATCAGGCTGAGTCACGAAGGCTTTAGAGAAGTCCTGTTTTTCCCTCTCTGCTTCTGGTTTTTTTCCTTTTGACATCTTGAAGTTAAAAAAACAAAAATAAAATGCAGAAGCAAATATAGAATGAAGGTAGACTTAAAATGAAAATCTCATGAAGGCTACAGATGAGAAGAAGCAGATGGAGATGACGCACAAAAGGGCTAGAATAAAACTATTATTGGGGTTAAGAGATTAACATTAGGGAAAATATTAGCATTTCACTGGCCCCCATTGTTATTAGCCTTTTCCCTAAAATATGTTTTTATGTATTAGCTGTGTTTAGTATACTGAAAGGAGGAAGTCAATGGAAGACAACATGCTAGTGATACCTCGCATGCTACTGAATGTTAGCATTTAGGCTAACATTAGCATTTTGGCTAATTGTAAATTTAGAATCATATCTCTGGTCTGTATTTCTGACATGCGACTGTTACTAAAATTAATGTTTCTCTTCACAAACTATGACATTTCCTTTTTGAGCCTTGATCTTAAATGTTTTCAGTTTTTTTTTTTTTTCTTCAATGTAAAAGCTTCAGTACACAAATATCACACACTCAAAAAGAGGAGGCAATTTTTCATGGTAAATCCAACTTTACAGTTTTAATGTTTTGTGAAGTAAAACCAACACAACACCATTTCATGATAGTTACGGGCTTAATCATATCGAAGCTGCTTGAAGTTATATCCCACAAAGGTTTCTGCTAGAGAACATAAATGTGATGAAGTAGCAAACAGACACAAGCTCACTAAACGCAATGTATGTTAGCTGCTGTGCAGCATTTGTAATTAGCTTAATAAGTTTCACTCTCATCTAGCTTCAGTGTATTTTTTATGACTCATTTATTTTTAACTAAACAATTACGAAACTGTGGTCTGACTAGAAGAGAGAGTTGATTTTAAGTAGGCAAATTAGGAAAATGTGCCCAACCAATCCTTTGCTGTTGTGAAGTAAAAACAAATAAGTTTTTCCATTTGAAGTCATTTTTCTTAAATGTAGTTATTGAACTATCATCTTGATAAATTGTGTCCACACAGCAAGACTACACTGTTATGTTTAGAAAGCTCTTTATTATAAGATTTGTACATTAGAGTTGTTAGTCTTTATTAGAGCATAACATTTTCAGATTGAGGCAGCATCTCTAAGTTTTACTTCCATTCTTGCAGGGTATCAACTGGTACCACTGGAAAGGCCACGAGTTTTCCATTCCCTTTGTGGAGATGAAGATGAGGCCCTTCAACTTTCGCAGTATCAGCAGTAAGAGGAGACGATCCACCTCTGTATAAACACACCGCCTCCGCCCTGCCCAGAGTCGTGGATAAATGGAGTTTAGACGATACCGGGTGTTGAATCTCTGCTATCTGTGCGCCTCTCTGACCGCAAAGGCAGGCTGGAATTAAACTGTGCCACATCTCGTTAGTGAGGCCGCAGAGATTGAATGAGTGAGCAATTAAACAAAGCTACTAATATTTCATTTAGCAAATTTCATAAATTAATACTTTACCAACTTGTTATTTTAACCTGGATACGGTCAGAAAATAGCAGAGAGGTTTTGACACCACATCCAAACTCTGTTGATCTTTCCGCCTGCCCAGCATATGCTGTCTTTTCCTGCTGTACTTCTGCTTAGAAGACAATGTATGTAATTTATTAAGTACTCAGAATGACAATGGTCGTAACTGCTGTAAAAATAAAAAGAGGGAAGGCAAACGAAGATGTTTTGGTTTAACCTTAATATTTGAGTTGTCCTTCTTTGAGATGCTGAATTGTGCTCAGAAATGCTGTTAAGAGTAGGATACTGCGCTTTTTTTAGCCATTACAAAATGACACTGAAATCAATAATATATGCCCTTAAAACTCTGTAATATATATATATAAATATATTTTTATAGCTAATAATGTGACTGAGTCCATCTATAATTTGATGCCTTGGTTTATGAACCTTGATTAAGTTAACTCAAAAATAGTAACATACTGGACTGAGTCAGAAAAAAAAAAATAACATTACACAGCAAAATTGAATATACAAAATAATCATTAATCAAATAATTCACCAGCAACATCTTCATTGCCTTGTAATTTATTTTATTCATGTGTAATGTAAACTACTTCACACATTGTTATATATTTGGTAGCCTCACCGAGACGATGTCTGCACTGAGAGCGGAAACACAGCTAAGCCATTGCAGTTCATTATGTTAGGTGAACACATTTAGTTGTTCATGGGCATTTTGTACTCGATTTCATTTCCAAGCAAATTGCAGTCAGAAAATGTAACTTTGTTGCTGACGTAGGGATTTCTTGCGGAAATGACGCAACAGTTAACCAAAGGCCTTCGTAATAAAGATTTAACGATGGAAAATGAGCTCAGCTGTTTCTGTCACCCAGGCTGTCTTGATACTGCACCACATTTCAAGCCCCCTTTTGTAGTCATTGTGATTCCCCCCAAATGCGAAGCGAAACTTTCTAAATGCTATTCAGAACAAAGTCGCTGTGGGCATAGTGCAGTTTTAAATCTGGCTCCCCTCCTGCTGCTTGCTGAAATGAACTAAACAAAGAAAGCAGAACAGAAGGTGGAGCGAAGCCAAGTTTTCCTTGTACTCGCTTCACTGTTTAAGCTGCTTCGCGAAACAAAGAAATCCACTAACACTGCTGGGAATGTGTTCCTTTTAGTGGGGTTGGCGTAATCCACGGCTTGCCAACCAACCATGTGTTCACGGTGGCACACGAGGCGTTCGGGGCCAGTTAGCTGACAGCAGTCTTTCTGCCTGAGTTTAAGACAGACAAAACAAACATGACTGGAAGAAAGAAACCAATGTCACTATAAGCAACATTTTGTCTCATTTATTAGGTAATCAAACACTTTGTTTCCTATTATTTTCTGTATCTCCTTTACAGAGGACGTAAATTCTCTGAAGTAAACCAACCAATCAGACTCTATTTTTTTTTCTAGAGATTGAAAATAGTTGCCCTCCCCTGTTCTACTACTTCTACTATTACTACTACTACTACTACTAATATACTCATGTAGATATGAAGTTGAACTGTCTTTTACTTTCACTGACCCCATTCGATGGAAGCCAACAAAGAAACCCCTCTGGGGAATTCCTGCTAAAAACGGTGCATTACTAACCACTGTTGTGTGAAGGGATGAGAGGAGCCCACTTGCATGTTGACTGAAATGCTACCAAGAACTTGAGAGTGAACAACAAATGTCTTTAGTATATATTTGTGCACATATTTATCTTTTGTTCTGTCTTAAACCTGCCCCTGAAATGTTTTAAAAATAGATTTAAATTGCCTTCCCCCCCCCCCACTTTAAGCCTTTTAACCAACATGAAACCTTTCCCAGGTTGATGATTGGTTTTTTTATTGTCAAAGGATTTCAGACTCTCTCATGCAATAAACTTCTCTTAGTTATTTATAGTGAAGTAGATTAATATGTGTATGTGTACTTATTTAATTACTTGCTTTGATAAATTTCTCTTCTTTGGGATTTGTAAAATGGATAATGGTCTGGAAACTCTTCTGAAAGGAAACGGACTGTATTTTGTGTTCTGGCAATTTCTCTCTTTGCAAACGCCAAGGTGCTTGTAAATCAAACAAAAACAGAACTGTCATTTTTATTTACGGCGGGGAAAATAACTACTGAACACCTAATTTTTCTGATGCATATATTTATATTCAGGCTGTTGACATGAAATTCATACCAGATTCTTGTAACTATCCAAGTATTCCACACATACAAATAAAACAAAACAAAGAAAAATAATAAGTCTGTTTTGTTTGTCTGGGGGAAAAAAATTGTCTGTTGGTAGTGAAAAAAATCTCAAGATTGTAGGCATTGCTCAGGTATGATTTTGATAAGTATTTCTATCCAAAAGTTTTAAAATATTGAAGGTTGTTTGCTTTTCTATGCTTTCCGATCTTCAGTTATTCCCTAGATTTTCAATTGGATTAAATTCAGTTCTTGCCGTTTTATTTTCCGTTTCTGAAACCAGTTAAAAGTTCAAGTTTGTTGTCTGACTTAAAAAAAAAAATCCATCTTTTCCTTCCTCCATTTTCTGTTAGATGAGCTCAGTCAGTATGATATGCTGAAAGACAGACACACATTATTATGTTCTTTGCTCCATATATCGATGGTGTTTTTAGGGTGGTCTTCAATGGCTCTTGGACAACTTTTCTGATTTTTTTTCTTTTTTTTCTCACTTTATTCTAAGAAATCAAATCAAAATCAAATCAAATTTTATTTGTATAGCACATTTCAGCATCAAGGCATTTCAAAGTGCTTTACATAAT